>NW_010263412.1:0-11878 GCF_000690775.1 Eurypyga helias
TAGTATATTATATTATTTGTGAATTATAACCTCTGTAGGCCAGGGACAATATTTTGCTTCTGTGTTTGCACAGTGTATTCCCAATCCTTCTAGGACTCGAGGAAACTGGGGTAATACGGTGAACAAAGTTGATGGGTGTTGAGTGCTAACTGCTGAGGCAGACGTGTTTCCCAAGGTGAGGTCCATACTGTTTCAGGTCATTCTCTGTGCTAGAACATCCCCATTTTACTACAGCTAAACCCATGATGTTCCTCAGTAGCTTTCTCACCTCAGTTTGTATCAGAGATTTTGGCTACTTTGTCTTGTGCTGCTCCTACTCATCTGCTACTCAAGAGCAAATGTCTCTTCTCTCTCTGTTAATTCCTTTCTCGTTATCCACTGAACAACAGTGATGACCCAAAACTTCCAGCCTACGCCAATCTCTGGGCTTATTGCTGTTTTTTGTAGTGTGGTACTAAGTGTCTTCCAAGTGGTGTTTCTGCTTTGAGAGCCGTTGTCCTTTTCTTGTTCTGTTCCACTGCTAAATTCTGACTGTTTCGTCAATGCCCCTGTTTGTACTGCTGATAGCAGTGTTTAGGGCTTCCTGCTCTTTCAACATTGCCTTCCTTTGGCTTTGCTCTCCTAAAAACAAGGCCAAGCATGGGACTTGCGTGTGCTTATTCTGGAGTTGGGGGTGCTCTGTGCTTCCCCAGCTGTGCCAGCTGTTGCTGTGTTTACGTGGTGAGGTGGAGCCTTCACAGCAGAAGAGCCCCAGGTGAGATTTAACTGAAGCCTTACTTACGCCATGGAAGTTAAGCTCCGACCTTAACCACGGTAGAGCGGGCAGGTGGAAACAACAGCAGCAGCATTTCTGTGATAAGCCTCTCCTTCCTTCTTCATGAGTTTTCTCCTCCTTTTTCATTACTTTCTCTGGGCAAACAAACCGGGAAACTGCTAGCTCGGAGAGTGTAGAGAATCCACTCTAGAGTATCTTAGTTGTAAGCCCTTATTTAAGCAACGTGTGCCTCCTGGCTGCCTTCAGTCAGCTGGGAGAAACTGGAAATTCCTCTGGCTGCTTCTGAAAAGGAGCTGTGTCCTGGGTGCTTGGAGAAGCCAGCTGGAAGCACTCAGCACCCCCTTGAGGCATTAAATCAACTTGCGGAGAGCCACTTGTGATGTGGCAAGCCTTCGGAAATGCTGGTCCTTGTTGGGTTTAAAAGCTTGTAGGAACACCTGAGTTAGCTCAAGAACCTTAATATACAGACCAGCCAGTCAATGGTTGGTCACGGGGCACGCATAACCTCTGATTCGGGTGGATAATAGTTATAAGATTTTGTGTCAGGAAACTCGGGATTGTAGGCAGAGAAGAGAAGGATCCAGAATTGCTCTTTTGTGGGAAATAAGGAGCGAATGTTACTTCTGCAGAGTGACAATAATGCAGCAGAAAATGGAGATTAAAAGCATTTCTGTCATACCCTTGTGGGAGCAAACGCTTGGCATTCATCCTGGAGGAGACCCTGGAGAGTGGAACGTGGCTCTCCAGGAGCTCTCACTCTGGAAAATTCACATTGTATTTGATTACAAAAGGAGAGAGCTTCTTAATCCTTTAATTTTGTTTATTCTTTTCCCTTTTTTGGGTAGGGAGAACCTTAAACCAGCAGCACGCTTAACAAAATCCCCCTACCTTTCTGTGCCTAAGTGCTGGTCTCTGCAGACCCAGTTGCTTTGTGTTGGTGTGCTGTCAGACAAGCTCACTTTATTCTGTTTCTCACAGCCACTTTCCCTATTTTCCAAATGTCACTTTTTTCCCCATCAGCTTTAAGTTGTTGCCACAGATTTCAGGACTTAAACGCATGACAATTACATTATTGTTAGCAAAAGATTACCCTCCCCTAAGAAGAGTCTCTTCACAAGTTAGTTAATGATGTTTTTATTAGCATGTATTTTGGTTCCTGGTGCCCTAAGTAGCTTCTAATTACAGTGCTTTATCTGAATACCTTGGGTGACTGCCAGCTTTCCATTTTGCCAGCTGAGGAATATTGTAGCAAATAAGGAGCCTGATGGCTGTGTTTCTAGGGCAGGAACATTTATCTCTATCCTTTTTAAATTCACTGTGGTGAACTCTGGGATTTTTAATTTTGTTTAATAGCAGAAGCCTGAACTACTTGAGCCCAATTTAAGCCTTGATAGGAATTACCCTGAGTTGGGGGCTTTTTTTTTTTTTTTTTATGAACGGCTCCATTTCCAGGAAAAGGCTGACTGATGAGATAGCAACAGTGCTTTGTAGCCCCCTCTTTTCTGAGTGGCAGTAGCTGTCCTGGCGATTCAGAGACAGTGTCACAAGGGAGGGGGTGAAAGTATTCCTTGAGAGCAGGGCTTGTCCTTGCTCAAGTCTTGGCTGGGACCTTTCCCCTAAGCTGAGCATCCTAATCACTGAGCTCATGGATGTTTCCTCTGAAACCAGGTTATCTTGGGCCGAGTTAACACCATCAATGACTTGAATTGCTTCTGCAGTTGAGACTTGGCCTGAGTTTTGCTCTGCGGTTTTATACAGGTGACTGGTGGCCGCCCACAGCGCGCTCGGTGCGGAGCTGGTTCCTTGCCTGTGGTGTTAGGATCTCCCTGCGCCGAGCCGCTGCTTGCACGTCGCCAAGGTCAGCGGGTGATCTGGTAGTATGTGCGTTTGGGAGCACAAGTGGCATTACAGCTAGTAAGGGAATAGGTTATTTTTGCTGTTTTTAGAGGGAGTGTGAAGGGTGGTAAATAATTTGAGATGCACACGGATGTGTGTTTTCTTAAGCTTCAACAAACTTGTAGCATGTGTAGCTTAATAGCGAGCCACGGTTTAGGTGTAGGGTCTTTTTTGTCCTTTGTTTTATGACTGAGCACTTCAGAAGGACTGAGCACAGGTCGCTTCTGTGATGTTGCAAAAGTTTGCTTTCTTCGTATCTAAAATACCTTCAAAAGATCATCCTGAATGTCGGAGCTTTTCCCTCTTCACTTTAAGAATTCTTACATATTTGAGAAAAACTCTCATTCTCACCTATATAATTTTCTTCAATTTAACTAGGACAAAATACCCGTGTGTCGGGAAACAGACAGATTGTTCCTGGTTTCTTCAGCTTCCGAATCCTGAGAACTGGAATCTCAGCCTTCAGTCATGTAGGGCAAACTACTCATGGTTATAAAAATAGTATCTGATAGTAGCTTTCATGCATAACATTTTTCCGTTCGCTCTTTGCCAGCTGAGAATGTCAGGAATTTTGTATCCCACCCTGTGCTGCTGCTTGTGCAAGGAGCTTATGTGTCAGGATAACCTGATGGAGGCTTCTGGTTTCTGCCTTCCCCGCACCCCGATTTTCTGTTTTTTGGTGGCCGCTGCCTTTGTGGGTGACAGGAGCGGGGCATGTAAATGCCTGGAATTGGGCAAGTAGAGGCTCCCAAGCTGCGGAATAGGTACTGTTGGTGGAGCACGGACCGCTTCAGTCAGCCCCCACAGTGGGTGCGCCGGGGTGGCAACCTCTGGCTCTTCCCTCATGGGTGTTTAGCTGATCCACAGAAGCAGCTCTCCTAAAGAGGCTGGTAGTGACGTGTTTCTGGCACTGGTGCACCCTGCTGTTCACTGTGACAACCTCAGCGGTTTGGGTCGTGAGAATGGGGGCCAAAGCGTGAGGAGGAATGTGCTTCAGGCGGGCTTGAGAACAGGACCGAAGGGGTTTGTGGGTGTGGTGAGCCAGGAAGGCTCAAGGGCTGGAGAAACGGGACACCCAAAATTCACCTGCAGGGGGTCTGAGGATGGACTGCTGAGCTGGGGGACCGAGCTGCGGGAAGGTCCTCGTCTAGAAAGGTGGGTGTGTGTAAGAAGAAGGGAAAGGAAGTTGCAGAGCTGTGTCTTTGCCTGCACATGTCGGTGGCCAGCAGAGAGCCAGAAGCCGTGCCTCTCCTTACCGTTAAGGGCACCCAGATGAAGAAAGGGTAAGGATCTCTGAACGTGAGAGGAACAAGTGATTTGGTCCTGGCCACTGGGACACGACGTGTAGGTAGTCAGCAGCTTCTCAAGAATGGGAGGCAACTCTGATCAAATGATTGCAGCTGTCAGGCAGCAGCTCTTGTGCTGCTGTGCACCTGCAGATGCTTGGAAATGCACCCTGTGGGAAAATCTTAGCTGCACTCAGCCCCTGAGGTGAGGAGGTGCCTAACACTTGCTGGGCACCAGTCTGATTCTGCTTACTCTCTGCGTCCTTACCCTTTCCAGCCATGCTTGTAGGCAGAATTCTAGTTCTTCTGCAGCAAGAACAAGTGATGTTGTTTACAGTCTAGGATGGTAAAAGCAACCCAATAGAGGAGTTGTGGGGAGTTGTTTATTGTTGGTTTTGATTTGTTTTGTTGGGTTTTTTTTCCTTTTCCTCTTGGCTGCGGAGTTTGGAAGAGAGAGCCCTGCTGTGGCAGTAAGCCAGCGCTGGGGTGTAGCACTACAGGATGGTGCAAAGAGCTGCTGACATGAATTAGTGTTCCCTGGTGTGCCTGGCAGATTGAATGAAGCCAGACTGTCTTCAGCAGCATTTGTCAGCCTCATATAAATAGGCAGGAGTGCTATTTTATTTTTTTTTAATTTCTGTATTTATTTGGCCTCTGTTTTGCTTTCTAAACTAGCATTACATAAGGCATAGTTAAGAGACTTCTACTACCACAACTCAGATGTGATTTATGTTGCGTTCCCTTGAATTTGCTTTTCTCTTGTAAGTGTTGTGGTATGGTGACTCCGTGGGTTTTTGTTCTTCCCCATTCTGTACCGTTAACGCAGAGAAAATGTGAAAAGTATTACCTGCGACCAAATATACCCTGCCGTGATGCGATACACAGGAAGCAGAAAGCATAATACAACAGAGCTTTTAGATAGGTGGTAAATTCTTTAGTGGCTGGTTGGCTCCATTTTTCTGCCCTCTGCAAGGGCAAAGCTTCTGTTGACCTCAGTGAGGTGGCCCGGTGAGGGGTTGCAGAGTCCCAGAACGCTCCTGAGATCACCGAGAGCATCTCTGGTTATGCTGCACTGGCATTTGCACCACCTAAGACTGAATTTGTCCTCTCGGCTGCAGGGCTGTAGAGCTGGAAAGGTTGGGCAGCTTCTGGTCGGATCCGGAGGGAACAAGGGGACCTGCCTTCAGAGGAAATTTCATAACACGCATGTGGCTCAGCTGCTTCCTTAGCGGCAGAGGTGACGAACCGCAAGGGCAGAGCGGGTGCACTGGGAGAGGCGCACGAGTGCGAAGGTGCTCCGAACCCGGTTACCGTTGCACCGGTACTTACGCGACGGTCTAGCTATGTAGCACGCTGCGTGGCGTGCTCTGAAGAAGAGAGTCTTAAAGGTCTTCATGATTTGAGGGTTTTGGCCTGTCTTTTGATGAAATGATTTTCTTGTGCGTATTTTGAACGTCCCGTTCGGCCTGGCTGTAGCTGCTGAATTGGAAAACGTCCCCCTGCAACTTAACTATTGCATCGCGTGGTTTAGTGACCTCAGCCTCCCAAGTTGTGGTCAACCCCTCCAAGAGCAGCGCAGGCCTAATGAGCGACGACATGGGTCCATATTTGCCAACAGGCAAACTTTTTGCGGATGCTGAGTAAGAGGCACAGGACTTCTAAATTTCTACAGTAGCTGAGCTGCTATAACGATAGTTTGCTCATTATACAAAGATCCCAGTGCCTAGAAAGATGTGGTGGGAAAAGGTGAGGATGAAACTCAGTGGTATGAGTAGCAAGTCCCTGAACGTGTTGACTCCCAACAAAAATGTATGCTGTGAAGCTGTAGGTGATTTTTTTGGCAATGGAGGAGGAGAGGCAGCAGGGAATGTATTTACTGGTTAAAGGATGCTCGTGTGTGTACGATGCGGCCATGAGAAATGCGTTACATGTTACGGGAAGTGCAGTCAAGGCTGTTCTATATCCAGAGTGCTGCCTACAAACCTGGTCCCCAGCACTCAGGAAAGATGAACTGGAGCTGGACCAGGCACGCAGGAAGGCAGGTAGACCCTGCTTTCTCCCCGTTACCTTATCTTCAGACTGGAAGAGATCAGCAGACTGGCAAAGTTAAGACCGCTCTGTATTCATATTTCAGCTAAAGGCAAGGATTGATGCATGAATTTTATAAGTCAAGATGCAAGTAAATGACAAGTAATTTAGTACCGAGGTATTTAGGATTTTATTAATTATCAAAATAATATGAACCCCACGGAAGTATCATGGGGAATAAAAAAATCCCAAGTCATTTGGGACAGAGCACTGGAAGAGGCTGCCCAGAAAGGGGGTGGAGTCTCCTTCCCTGGAGACTTTCAGAAGCCGCCTGGACTTGTTCCTGTGTGATCTACTCTGGGTGATCCTGCTCTGGCAGGGGGGTTGGACTAGATGATCTCTGTCCAACCTCTACCACTTTGGGAATCTCTGAATTTTAGGCTGGGCCTTGATCAGCTTTTGAAATGGGTTAGGAGTGTGGTTATTTGTGGTGGTGGGAGCTGGTACACGACTGTGTTTCCCTGTTAGCCCAAGGTGATGTGAGCTGTGGCTGGCTGCAGGTAGGGGTAACATCTGCCCGTGCGCTGCTCTCGGCTGCGGGTTACGGAGGGGCTGACGCCCCGGCAAGTTGGGGTTGCGACCTGGGTGTCTGTGTGGCAGAGCTGGGGGTGGCCCCTCTTGAGAAGCAGAGCTGTTCTCATGCCAAATCTTGAGCTGCTCCTATTTCTTCTAATTTTCTTGGAGAATTACTGGATATAGAAATACTGTGCCATAAAATCAAGGTTACAGACATTGTAATTTATAATACAGAAGGTAGTCCCGTGAGATTTAATTTTGTGTGCTGATTTTCTGTCTATCGCTTGTCTTGGGCATCTGTCCCACATTTGGTACTTGGCAGGTGAAAAATGTGCACATTACTATTTTGTATCCCTTTTAATTAATTTTGCATGACTCTTTTTTTCCAGGTAATTAGGCCAGAAAAAGGTTCAAGAGAACTTTGCTTTTTGGCACTGATTTAAAAGAAACAAAGGGGAAAAAAGAAAGCTGGGGAGGGGGGCGAAGTGCATCAAATAAACATAATTATTTGCATAATATTTTTACTAGTATGTTTGTGAGATTAGAAAGCCCGTGCTCATAAAACACACTCGTTAAGAGTCTGTTATCAGATCATGAAACTTACCCAGAGTTAAGTTTTTAACTGTAACTTGATTTGTTCAGTGTTGCAAAGAGTTCTTTCCCGTTCTCTTGTGGACAGCAGTGATTTCTTATGACTGGGATGTAGTGCATCATCATGTTTGTTTATTAGACTGTACAAAAGAATGACAAAGGGGATTTCATTATGGCTTTATTTGATATTCTGTGCTGTGTTAACTGATAATAATTGTTACTTGTGTTCATTCAGTTGTTACTGAACAATTTCAAAGTACTTCTTTTTTTCCTCAAAGACTGTAGGAAATTGCATTAAGATGTATTGTAATCCCACGTTGGTCACTTTGTACAACATAAAATAGGACATCGTGAGTGTCAGGTTTATCCAAATAGGAATATAAACTTAGGTGCTGGATGAAATCTATCACTTGGTATTAAAATAAAACGAATCCTGAAGCTATATGGCCAAATATGGACAAACTCCCCTTAAAAGACTTTATAGCTTAAATATTATTACAGAATCAGGAAAGGGGAAATAACTGTCCTGTCAGCTGAACAAGTAAATAGTTTTTCAGTAGAGCAGGGAGGTCGTACTTGCGTGTTAACAGCAACTACTGCACCCGAGTGCCTTTCAAAGGCAGTTAGTTGTCTTTCTGAGCCTAGCTTGATGTGGTCTTGCTCTCCCTCTTTCCAAGCTTGTGAGGAATTGGAATATTTAAGTAGATTATTTTGTCTTAAATAGCAGAGGAACTGCATTCCTCCCGCCTGCTGCGCCTCTGGTCACTGCTTTTTATGTTTCTTGACAGAAGGAGCAGGTCATAGTTTGACTTTGTTAGGCATTTCTGTTGCTGAAATGCAGAAGTGGTCTCCAAAAATGTTTCAGAAGAAGGTTTCTTTGGTTCTTCATATTACCTGCACTGAAGTAAAATGATTATTGCTTCCATTGTAGGGGAAGAAAGAGTAAAGCTGCCAGTGGGAGTAGGCTGGAGCAGCAGAGATGTGCACAAAGTAGTTCTGCAAGCGCAGAGCTGTTGGAGGGTGGTCTAAACCAATGTACATCTGGCTTCTAGTGCTCCTGTCATTCCTCCTTTTTCTCAGCCATGCTTTCCCACCCCTTCCTTTCGGCTGAACTTGGGGCTTATCTGATGCACAACAAGCTGATTTGGGAATCCAGCTAAAAATTAATCCTACCCAAAAAATGGTAGTTTGCATCCTGGTTCTGTTTGCATGTCCATGATCCAGTGAAAGAGGTCTGCTTGTCTGGGTGGGTTGGTTGTTTCCTGTTTGTTTTGTTGGGTTATTTTTGTTTGTGAGGTTTTGTTTTGGGTTTTAATTGTTTTTATTTCTGTTTTTACTTCCTGGCCCTACCAGTGGCAATATACTTTAGTGGAACAGCTAATATGGAAAGCATCTTGTCACCTGGACAAGAAAAGGGAGAGTATTCCCCAAGATGTTGTACAGGTTCTCAGCATGTTTTCTGGGCCGGTATTGAAGGAATTTGAAACATTTGAGTTTAACTGCATGGCTCCTGTGAAGTGTGATTACTGTTATCTGAGGGCTCTTTGTAAATTCATTAATCTAGATTAAGACCCATGTGTTGGGTATGTCGGGTTTTTTCTGAGGAGTTCACAGACTGGTAGGTGTGTGCATACACCGTGGAAGGTCAGACGTACCCTCCACAATTAAGGTCCCTGATTTTTTCAGGCTGTTTTAATGGGGTGCGTGTGTTGACGAGCAGGTCTTGGAAATTCCTGAAGTTTGTTGGCGATAACTTCTTGTCACAGGTACAGGGTGAGGCAACTAGAAAGACACCCTCCTAGATTTGCTGCCTGTGAGTAGAGAAGGACTTGTGGGGGATGTGATGGTAGGTTGACAGTGGTCAAGAAGTGGTTGAGAGAACTAAAAAGAGAAAAAAGGATGGCAGAGTTGCTACCCTGGACTTCAGGAGTGCAAACTTTAAGCTGTTTGGGGAGCTATTTAGTCGAATACCCTGGGAATCTGCTTTTGAGGGCTTAGGAGTCCATGAGTGGTCGTCAGTCTGTAAGAATCACCCTTTAGGAGCACAGGAGCAGGCAATTTCACTGTGTCACAAGTCAAGCAAGCGGAGCAGAAGACCGTCTTGGCTGAACAGGGAGCTCCTCATGGAGCTCAAGAGGAAGAAGGAACTGTATGATCTCTGGAAGCGAGGTCAGGCTTTGCCAGAGGAGTACAGAGCTGGAGTTCGTTTATGCAGGGAGAAGACACGAAAGGCCAAGGCTCAGTTAGATTTGAAGTTTTCCAGTGTTGTTTCAGGTAACAAACAGGCTTTTTAAAGTATGCTAATAACAAGAGGAGGTCTAAAGAAAACATCAGACCAATACTAGTTGAAGATGATCATCTGACTGACAGGGATGAGAAAAAAGCAGGAGTTCAGTGCAGGTTTTCTTCCTCAATCTTTAGTCATACTGATAGACTACGGGAAGCCTGGTCGTTTGAGTCAGAGGACCATGGGTGTGGGAACAGTGACTTTCCTTTTGTGGACGCTGCAACTGTGAGGGACCGACTGTATCAGCTGAATGTTCACAAGGCCATGGGGCCTGATGGGATTCATCCCAGAGTGCTGACGGAGATGGCGGATGTTATAGGAGGACCCCTCTCAAACATCTACCAAAGGTCTTGGGAGGTCTCTGCTGACTGGAAGCTAGTCAGCATTATTCCAGTTTACAAAGAGGGATTGATGGAAGACCCAGGGAACTACAGACCTTTTAGTCTAACCTCAGTGCCTGGGAAAATTATGGAGAATATAACAACGGGTACTAGTGAAAGGCGTTTAAAGAATAATGCAGTCATCAGGCACCCCCAGCATGGGTTCACAGCGGGCAAGTCCTGTTTAACTAATCCGATATCCTTCTGTGATAAGGTCACCTGCCTAGTGGATGAAGGGAAAGTGGTAAATGTAGTTTTTTCTAGGTTTTAGTAAGGCTTTTGTTACTGTCTCTCACAGCATCCTTCTGGACAAGCTGTCTGACTGTAGTATGAGTGAGTTCACGGTGTGCTGGGTGAAGAACGAGCAGAAGGGCAGAGCTCAAGGGGTTGTAGTGAATCTGGCTGGCAGCTGGTCACCAGCACTGTCCCTCAGGGCTCAGTTCCAGGGCCAGTTCTATTCAATGTATTTATCAGTCTGGATGGAGGAGTTGAATGCACCATGAGCAAGTTTGATGATGATACCAAACTGTTGACTCTTTTGAGGGACAGGAGGCCTTGCAGAGCGATTTAGATAGATTGGAGCAGTGGGCTATGATCAGTGGGATGAAATTTAACAAGTCCAAATGCCAGATTCTGCACCCAAGATTGTAGAATCTTTAGGCTGGAAAAGACCTTCAAGATCATCAGGTTCAACCGTTAACCGAACTCCAGTAATACCACCACTAAACCATGTCCTTCAGCACCTCATCCACATGTCTTCTAAATACCTCCAGGGATGCTGACTAATGCTGGGCACAAGTATAAACTGGGAGAGGAGTGGTTGGAGAGCAGCCCTGCAGAAGGGGATCAGGGGGTGCTGGTCAGCAGCAGGCCCAGCGTGAGCCAGCAGCGTGCCCTGGCAGCCAGGAGGGCAAACCCCACCCTGGGGGGCGTCCAGACCAGCCAAAAAAAACCAGCCGGTCACAGAGGAGATTGTCCCACTGCGTTCAGCCTTGGTGCGGCCTCACCTGGAGGGAGGACAGCAGAGCTGACGGGAGGGCTGAAGGCACGTCCTGTGAGGAGCGGCTGAGGGCTCTGGGTTTGCCTGGTTTGGAGGAGGCTGAGGGCCGACCTCACTGCTCCCTACAGCTTCCTGAGGAGGGGACGTGGGGCGGGAGGTGCTGATCTCTTCTCCCTGGGCTCCGGCGCCAGGACGCATGGGAAGGGTTCAGAGCTGCGCCTGGGGAGGGTTAGGCTGGGCATGAGGAAGCATTTCTGTGCCGAGAGGGTGGTCAGACACTGGAACAGGCTCCCTGGAGAGGTGGTGGATGCCCCAAGGCTGTCAGTGTTCAAGAGGCGCCTGGACAATGCTCCTAACAACATGCTTTAACTTGGTGAGCCCTGGATTGGTCAGGTGGTTGGACTAGACGGTGGTTGTAGGTCCCTTCCAACTGATACAGTCTGTTCTGTTCTAATACACCGTAAACCTTTGTCGTGATCTGGAAACCTAATAATTCTGCCAAACGTTTATTGTGTTAAACATGCCAGTAATAAAGCCACACACTAAAAGCCCAGAAGGCACATGCCCAACTCCCTTAGGATCTTGGCTGATCCCTTTTCTTCAGGCCACGCTTCCTGACTGATTCCTCTTTTCTTTTTTTTCTCATCCTCCTTCCTGCTGTTTTCTCCTATTAATGAGCTCTCCCACCTGCCTCGCTCCCCAAAACACTTCAGCACTTGACCATCTGTCACTGCTGCTGTGCATCCTTACCGTTCCAAGAGAAGGGATCGACCTTGAGCTGGAGCGTGTGATCTGGGATAAACAGCTTACCAACTGGCAAAAGGGACCAGTATGACGAATAACTCGCCTTACATGGCGCGCGTGAAATGGGGAGGCCGCTAGGTCTAAATGCTCAGCCCCTAAGCGCCGTTCCGAGAAAAAGGCGCCCAGTAGATCCGCAGCGGTTTGCGACGCGTCGCGTGGGTGCATGCGCATTCGCTGGCCCGTGGGATGCGTACCCCGCCCTAACGGCGCGTTTGTTTAGGAGTAGCCCGCGGTTACGAGCCGCGGCGTTACGTG
>NW_010263412.1:11892-27695 GCF_000690775.1 Eurypyga helias
GCCCGTGGGAACCCCGCCCTAACGGCGCGTTTGTTTAGGAGTAGCCCGCGGTTACGAGCCGCGGCGTTACGTGAAGTGCTTGCAGATCGCTTTGCGGGTAGAAATCCGGGACGCGTCAGCACAAGTGCCGTGAGACAGAATGCGTTTTCGAAGAAAGGTCGCTTTAGGTTTGCTTAAGACTGTGGGACGTGTCGGCGCGAGTGCCGTGAGACGGAATGCGTTTTCCAAGAAGGGTCGCTTTAGGTTTGCTTAAGACTGGGTTTAGTTGAATCGGTGGGAAGGCTTTTTTTTTTTTTTTACTTCCTTTTTCTGTGTAATTATAAGCTGAAATTCTAAATCGGCCGCTTAGTCGTGGTAAATTTTGAAAAACATGCTGTTCATTGGCAAACTGTTGTTATAACAAACGTATTTATTGCCTTTTTTTGTTTCTTAAAGGGTGTTTCCCTTGAAACAAAAAGCTGAAGGGTAACTTAAACTGCAGGAAGCCATGTTTTTCACCATACCTCTCACAGTAGAGGATCAGTAAACAGGGCAGGCGTTCAGAGTTCGGTGACGTATTGTATTTTATCCCCGTCATTTGCAGTGTTTAATAAAACTCGAACCCAAGCTGAATCCGGTCTGTTACAACCACAAAATGTTGTGGTTTGCCAGGGGAAGGGGTCTGTGTGTGGTCAGGTGAGGCCTCCAGGTATTAGGTGATCTTCATGTCAGCACTTGTCCTCAGGGTCCCTGCCCTGTAACAGAAAAGTCATGTTGAACCGGTAAGCACTGATGGCCTAAATCCAGCGGGATGAAGAACAGCAGGAGATGAGGGAGCTCTGCTTCTTGGCGTTTAAGGGAAATCAGAAACAGGCAACCATTGAAGAGGTCTGTTCTCTGTGGGGTGAAAGAAAGTCAGTGAGCCCACCGTGGCAAGTCTTTGACTTAACAAAGTGTGTGACAATTCTGATTCATTAATGACTTATTTTTTGGTTGGGGGGTTTATGTTCTAACAGTTTCATTCCTTGGCCCCATTGTACTACCGAGTTTCAGCAGCAGCCGTGATCGTTTATGATATCACCAAGCAGGTAAGACCTCCTGTACGCTTTTTGCCTGTGTTAACGCCTCTGCTTGGGCTGGAGTTGGAGTGAAAACCCACAGCCAACTGCTGAAGTATTTATATGTTAATCCTAGAAAGTCCTGCTTCTGTGTTGTTTAAACTTCATCTAGAGAAAAGGTTGGAGACTGCACTTCATCAGAGTTTCTTTGGATTTCCTCTGGCTAAGTAGACGGGATAATATCCTGCAATACTCCCTCCCACCGCCTGTGTTCTCTGTATGGAATTGAATTTGTGCTACAAAAAGCAGCTGCCTGCTTTATCAACTGAACAGGAATCCAGTTGTTTGCATATTACTGATTTTAAAACTAATGAAGTTTTAACTAAGCATATAATCTCATGTTTGCATTGTAGGACTTATGTCTCAACTTTTATTATCTCATTGCTGGTTTCAGTCTCTGACCTTTTGTCTCAACATTATTCATTTGGAGTGAAAATTGTATTTTCAGATCCTAAACTGCTCTTGCTCGTTTCTCAGGCAGAGGAGGCTAAGAGGTCCTGGCTGAATGCCTCTGCCACTGCTTTTGAAGGAAACCCCTGCTGGTAAAGCTGAGTTAGAGGAGGCATAATGGATGGATGGTCGTGACAGTTCACTAGCGTTGTATTCCCTTCCTGCCAATGGAATTATTTACTACTAGGTTGAGAGGGCTGGGTTGGTTCTCCGGTGCGTTAGTGTAATGATCTGTGGCTGGTGGCGGTGGCCGCTGTTGCGCAGCAGTACCGTTCTCCTTCGCTAATTTGCCAAGAAAAGATGAGGAAGAGTGAATCATGCTGGATTGGTACTTACTTTCAATTTAAATACCTTTACAGCTGATTTTGTAATGCATTGTAAGAACAGAATTTTGTTTTGCTAGCCTTTCTCCAAGCTCATGTGGAACAGCTCTCAGAATAAAGAGGGGAAAACAGGAGAGGAAGGTCAGCGTGTATTTTGCTTTCTGACGCTTCCTATGCAGCGCTGATCATTAAAGCAGAATGGATGGCTTTTCCCCAAATGACCGATAGTGCTTTCCCTGATACAGCCATTGCTGATATAGACACAACTCTCAAGTGCATTTCTGAAGGGGAAAAAATGATTTATAACCTATTTGGGAGCTCACTTGGAGTTTCAGTGATAATTTCAGCCATGCGTTATAAATAGTGTCTCTAGGAACAAAAGTGATTTTAATGCTGTTAGGTCATTGCTGTAAAGAAATGGAAAATTTACTGTTAAAAGGTAGGTAGCATCAAAAAGTGTTTAAATTTTGTACTTGGGAGGGAAAAAGCCAGGTGAATTGTCACCTCTCTCTTTGGTTTCATGAGTAAATTGAGGTTTAGCAGATCAGAGACTGAGAGATGCGCAGGAGAGGGGGTGACTGTGAAAGCTGTCCTGGATGTTACGGAGAATGTGATAGTGACGGTAATCTGCTGGGCAGAAGTTGAAATTAGGCAAATGAAGCTCACGTTAAAAGTGCGGGAAGTTAGCTACTAGCCAAACTCAAAAGAGCTGTGGCAGTTTCTTCATCGCAAAACATTAATTTAAAAAATACCCCAAACAATCAGTGCTGCTTTGGGGAGCCACAGGGGTAAGTGTCCAAGTTCAAGAATTAATTTAGGGAAGTCTTACGACCTGAAGTTTGAAAAGCAGATCACATAGGTAGAGCAATCTTCCAGTCTTGTGACCTGTAAAACTATTATTGCATTAATACTGTCAAAGCTGTGTCCCTCTAACTTCAGAATATAAGCAAATCCCTCAACAGAGACTAAGGTGTTAGCTTATTTGTTATTTCTCTGACTTAGGATTCATTTCATACTTTGAAGAAATGGGTGAAAGAGCTAAAAGAACATGGTCCTGAGAACATTGTAATGGCCATCGCTGGGAACAAATGTGATCTTTCTGATATCAGGTAATACATGCATTTCTCTTGTTGTTTTGATTTCAGTAATGGTATTTCCTTCCTTCAGGTAACCAATTCGGTTTGTGTTGTTGTAATAGTGTATAATTTTGGTCAGCTGTATCCAGTCTTTCCTGTCACCAGTGGTTCTACCAATGTACAACCTCACCTGCAGCAGCGCAGCTTAAACGATGTACCTGTTTGTAACCTCTCTTTTACTGCCCTTCTTGGGTATTTGTGTAATCTACCCCTTTTAGCTCCTGAGCTGCTGGGAATGGAAATTTGTTCTTTTTTTCCCCCTTTCATTCACGTTAAAAGGTGCAGAAGGTATGAAGCCACGAGCCAAACCAGCAGGGTAAAGCTAGAAGGATGGGCCTGAGGTAGGATAGTGGTGTTCACCGAGAGGCATTCAGAACCTGGGCTTTGCGCTTTGCAGCAATTGAAACTGTCCCATGAGACTGGGTGTAGAAAGTGTATTTTCATTTTTTGAGGAGTGTAGCCACAAGTACAACTTGTGTAACCAAAGAACCTCCTGGGTAAAAGGGGAGGGGGTTGAATCTGCTCCCCAGGAGAAGAGCCGAGATGATGCTATTTGGGGTGAGAGTGAAGCTACAGTCACTCTTCTTGTGTTAGCTCTCCTTTTGGGTTGCATTTATCTTTTCTGGAAATGGAAGCCCATTCTGCTGTACAGTAGTGATCCCTTGTGTCAGCCCATGACTCTGTTTCTTGCTTCCAACTATGAGTGCAGGCTCACGGGCATATTTAATGCTTTCCTCTTAGACCCTCATAGCTTCTCAGGGTTTTTCAAACATAAGCCCCAGTTGTTTTATAAGCATTATTTTGGCCCAGGTTCACCAGAGCCCTGAAGCACGTGTGTAACTTCAGGTAAGCGAAGCAGAGTTTTACTGAATCGAGGCATATAGAAGGATTGGACCTGTATAGGTCTTTGCATGATGGTTGTGGGGGTTTTTTTTGGTGTGTCCCCCCCACCCCTCTCTCAGCCATGAGCCAACCCAAAACCGTGAGTTGCTGCTTTCTGTAACACCTGGATAAGCCCTGACGCTAGAAGACTCCTAGTTTCTGTTGGGCTAAGAATCGGGGACATGGATAGTGTATTGGCATCTCCTAGATGATGTTGTGATAGGCTTGTTAACGTGAGGCAACAGAGCCCTACGAGGCAAAACTAAAGGTTTCCAAATAAGAAGTAGAAAAAAAGAGGAAAGGATGATTTATAAAAATGAAACCAAAACCCAGTTACACAAATCCGAGTTTTCAGTTGCCCCGAGAGGGAGTTACTTTAAATTTATTGCTTAAGTGTTCCCAGCAATACAGTTGCCTGATTAAACCAAGGGCGATACGTTTGGAGAGTGTGACGAATGACACCAATTGCAAAAGAATCCGTCACCAGCCCTCCCCCTGCTTTTGGTAGCATTTGCTATGGCAGCGAGCTTTGAAATACTGTTCCACCAGAGGCAGCTTAACTTGGGGGCATGAAGAAAAACCCGCAGCCCAGAAATGTTGGGAGAGTACCGGGATTCCTCACAGGGTGACAGGGATCTTCCCACAACCATGTTTTTTCTCAAACACTACCTGTTGCCTACTGATGGCCCGTTTCTTGCTCCTGTTCAACCAGTGCAGCTCTTCCATGCACAGAAGGTTCTGGTGTTGGCATGGTCCTCGCTGTCCTCCCTGAGCTCATGTCTCTCAGCCTTTTCTTTTTTTAGGGAGGGGCTTTATTCTCCCCATAATTATGATTAGTTTTGAGAATATTTTTTTTTCATGCAGTTATTCTTTCTGCATTCCCCCTGTCCTTTTTTTGTTTCTAAAGTCATCCAGTGATGTTTCCGAAGAGATTTTGGTGGAAAAATAAAGAGCAGATTACCTCTTACGTGATATGTTTTCACAGTTCTTCCAGAAACCTGATTGCTTATGCAGTACATGCAGCTGTATGCATTCTCTGGCTGCTTGATTTACTTGGAATTTACTTCAGTAAAAATGATTTTTAGGTGAAATGTGTCACCAGTTTATCAGGTTGTTTCCAATGAGCAGAAAATAAACGTGCCTTTTGGGCACAGAGAATTTAAAAATAAGATGATGGCACAGGAGCCAGCTGCTCTTTGTAGGCATTTTTGGCATCTCTCTCTAGTTTTGTAGAACTTTTGGCAGATGTTTTGCTGGGTATGAGTGAGACAGCTCTTTTTAAGACCATCGTAAATCGTTGCTAAAGAGGAGAAGCTGACCCAGTTCAAGTTGATTTGATTCTGCCATCTCTGTGACTGCAGGAGATAACGTAAGGAGGACCGAATGGAAGCAATAAGAACTGATTCTCTTCCTTTGGGAAAAGACTGGCACTATTTCTCATAATCATTTGTCATGTTACCTTCCTCATTCAGCTTCTAAAATTTGGTTTTTAGCTGCCAAGATGGATTTGGGACACTCTTGGGTCATGCTGCTTTTCTCAGTGTTGTTAATAGGCTATCAGCAGGTTTTGGCACTGTTGAAGTAAAATTCCTTCTCCACTCTGAAGGAGTTTCTGCAGGTAGGCAGGCAATCTTCTTTAGTATAAATCTTCAACTTTGTTATAGTACTGTCAACTCCAGTGCTGTTGAGCGTTTGGCGTGCTTCTAAATAACAGGCTTTTCCTTCTCATACGTGTTCTGTCCTTCTGACAGGCCAGTTGAAAGTAGTTTCAGAGACAGGAGCTGAGACTTCAATGTTAGAATGTTGTTTGTGTCCAAAATACTTTCTGAGCATTATAGAAGTCAGTAGTCATAACAGCAGCTAAGAAATGTTTATGTCCCTAAAAGTATGGTGCACATTCTTAACAAATTGTGTTCACTGGAAATTACCAGATCCTCAGTTAGAGAGTTCAGCAGAATGTCATGCTCGGATCCTCCCTCTGTACGTTCAGAGTATTTCTTTATTCAGTAATTATTAAGAAAATCTCAAGGGAGACTGAATCAATAGAATTATTTGGAAAGGATAAAATGAAGTATTTGACATCATTCAAAATAGGTATTCCCGTAACTTTCCCCTTAGTCCTGGAACAACACTTTCTTAGCACTCTGTTGGTGGTTCTTGACGCCTTCTCTCTTCGCCCCTTCTTGGGTGTATTCACCTCTCTGCTTGGAGTTCAAGCATTTGTGCTTTTCCTTTTTGATGAGGTAGCATCTTAGCAAGGTTGACATCCAGATTATGATAACTCCACTTGCCTTCTCGGTGCCGGCAGCACTGGGTGGCCTGATGCGTGTTGCCCACATGCCGTGGACGTTTGTAGGCTTCCTGTAAAAATGTCATCAGAGAAGGCTGAGAGGTTTTGTGATGCTTCCTTGGAATATTGTCACTTGCTGCTGTTTTACCTTTTCCTTTGTTCCTGAACTTTGCTTTCTCATCTAAATTACAGCAGGTTGAAAGTCTTCATTAAATAAGAAGGATGTAGACTGATTGTAGCAAGTCCAGAGGAGGTCCACAAGGTGCTCAGAGCGCTGGAGCCCCTCTGCTATGGGGACAGGCTGAGAGAGGTGGGCTTGTTCAGCCTGAAGAAGAGAAGGCTCCGGGGAGACCTTATAGCTCCTTCCAGTACCTGAAGGGGCTACAAGGAAGCTGGGGGAGACTTTCTACAAGGGCCTGTAGTGACAGGACAAGGGGGAATGGGTTTAAATTGAAAGTGGGGAGGTTTAGATTAGATATCAGGAAGAAGCTCTTCCTGGAGAGGGTGGTGAAGCACTGGAACAGGTTGCCCAGAGAAGCTGTGGATGCCCCATCCCTGGAAGTGTTCAAGGCCAGGCTGGATGAGGCTTTGAGCAACCTGGTCTAGTGGAAGGTGTCCCTGTCCATGGCAGGGGGGTTGGAACTAGATGGTCTTTAAGGTCCCTTCCAACCCAATAGTAAGCATTCCCCTTACTATTTCAAACAACAATAAAGGAAGAAATTTGAGAAGACAGGGTTATTTGTGATAGAATGGTTTGGGTACTCCAGGTGGGGTCTCACAAGAGCAGAGTAGAGGGGGGAATCCCCTCCCTTGAGTCTTCTCCCATGCTGACCTTGGTCTAAATGCCATAGGAAGAAGAAAGATAGTACTACTTTTGCAGGGAAGAGGAGCATACTAATGCCTTTCTGATTAGGCTGTTTTTGAGGTCTTTCCCCCCCCAAAATTAACCTGCTTTTTAAAAATTTGGTTTCTTTTTATTTGTGAACTTTTTTTTTTTCTTTTGTAGGGAGGTTCCTATGAAGGATGCCAAAGAATATGCAGAGTCTATAGGTGCAATTGTTGTTGAAACCAGTGCAAAGAATGCTGTTAACATTGAAGAACTTTTCCAAGGAATCAGTAAGTGCTCCCTCTATTTATCTATTTATTTATTAAATTATCCAGCAATCCATTTGTTTGTTTGTTTCTCTATTTATTCACTTACCTGCAATTGTTCGGAGGTCTTCTGAAAATAGCTGTCTGTTTTGGGTCTATAAACTTTTTTCCTAAGGACGTAAAGAAATCCACTGGGCCAGTGGTATGGCTGCTGTTTATGCAGCTGTAAATTGACTAACTTTGAATATGCCAGAGCAAAACATGGTAGACAGTAGATATGGGGTAAGTCTGTTCCTTCTAAATCTGCATATAAATCCTGACCTGGGTCACATCTTCTGTTGCAGACCAAGCCTGCTGTAGAGGCGATACTGTTGATCTTATCATCAAGTTGATAAAAACTTGAATGCTGAGAGATGTGCCTGGAGGGCTACGATAAGCAGAAAACAGTCATTGCGGTGGAATCCGTTTAAAAAAAATATTTTCTCTCCAGGTCTTCTAAACACGATGAGACTGACATTCCTCGTGAGGAGAAGAAAAAATGTATTGTTCAGCTTGCCTTCTAGGGGTTCCAGTTTTGGTCTCTGGCTGCAAGTGGGAAGGACTTGGAGGGCTGGAAGGGGTATCAGGAGACCTTCAGTCCAACTTCCCGCTCAAAGCAGACTTGATAGTGAATTCAGACCAGGTTCCTCGGGCTATTGTCTAGCTGGGCCCAAGAGCAGAGGTTCCGCAGCCTCTCTGAGCAGCAGAGTCCAGTGTTTAAATAGCCCTTGCAGTGGCATCCCCCCCGCCGTGTATCAAGTCATAACCTCTCCTGATTCAAATCACGGCCATCGTTACTCGTTGTCCTGGAAGCCTGTCAGTGAAGAGCCTGGCTGTGTCTTCTCCGCAGCCCTCCCCACAGGTACTGGCAGGCAGCTTTGCGGTGCCCCAAAGCCATCTCACCTCCAGGCAGAACAGGCCCCATTTCCTCAGTCTCTCCTCACGGGGCAAGAGCTCCAGCCCCCTTGGCTGTCTTGATGTCCCTTCTCTGAACTTGCGCCAGTTTGTCAGCATTTTTCTTGTATCTTGGGGACCAAAACGGTATGCGTTACCCAGCTTGTGTGAGACCGTATCTAGAAGGAGATAACCACTTCACCTGATCTGCTGGCTTGGCTCTTGTTGGCGTGAGTTAAGATGCCGTCTTTGCTGCCAGGGCGTGCTGCTGCCCCGTGCTCACCGTGCTGCCCCTCTTTTTGGCAGAGCTGCTTCCCAGGCAGCCAGCCCCCAGCCATCATATGAGACAGCTATGAGACATCATAGCTAAAGGCTCTTCCTTCCCAGAAGCAGGGCTTGGCATTTGTCCTTTCTGAACCACATAAGGCTCCTGTTGGCCCATTCCTCTCTCCAGCCTAAGGCCCTCTCAACAGTAGCCCTGCCCTCAAGGGTGTGGAACGCTCCTCTCAGTTGGGGACCACCTGAGGGTTGAAGTGGATAAAAATTTTTTCCTTTTTCAGGCCACTAATAAAAGGTATTAAACAAGGAACTCCACTTGTAACTGACCTACAGGTAGATACATACTGTTTACTACTGTCCTTTAAGTCTGATGATCCAGCTAGTTTTTCACACAGGTAACAGTCTGCCTATCTAGACTATGATATCCCAACTTGGATGTACCAGGATGCCATAGGAGAAAGTATCAAAAACCTTGCTAAAGCCATGGTAGAACACATCCAGTGCTGTCGCTCAATCAGATCTAGTCATACTATCATTTAGGGCAACCAGGTTGATTGGACATGGTTTACCCTCAGTAAGTCCATGCTGACTAGTCCCAGTCACCTTCTTCACCTTTATGTGCTCAGAAGCAGCTTCTGAGAGGATGTGCTCCGTGGTTTTCTCAAGAAGCAGAGTGAGGCTAACCAACCTGCAGATCCGTGGTTTGCTATTCCCCTTTTTGAAGACGGACAGAATATCCTTCAGTCACAGGAGACCTCCCTCGTTCTCCACCACCTTTCAAAAATGATAGGCGTGATGGAGAATGGCCGTGCAGTGACATTGGCTTGCTCACCCTGCATCCTCAGGCTTGTATGGGTTGAGATTTAAGAGCTCCATGACTTGATGGTCTTCCACTACTGGCGGTTCCTGCTCTCCCTGAATCCTGTTTTGGGGTGCAGAGGCCTAGGAGACAGCATGCCCAGAAACTCAACTTTGTTTCCCTTAAGTTTCAGGGGGGAGGGGTTATTAATTTTATTTTACATACTCATAATGAGCTCATATTACCTACCACGCTTTGAGATGGGGCCTGTTCAAGCGTTTGCTTCGCGGGCATGGGCTGTATTTGAAACGGTTCATGAGAACTGATATTCCTAGAATGCACTACCTTTCCTTTACCTCCTTCGGAAAAGGAGGAGTGTGTAACACGGCTGTGTGGAGGAACCGGTTCTTCCTTGTGACACTTGACTCGATGGTCTGATCCGATGCTTGTAAATGTTCTCACGGAGAAGCTCATCCTTGCCACGTAATTAGATGATTAGTTTCCGTCTTTGATAGGCAGTGCTGCAGCTGGCAGCGTGCACTGTCCCTAATAATGGATATAATAGATGAGGAAAATCAGCTAAATTAAGTTTAGTGTGAACTAGATACCCAGGCAAGTGCACTTAATTCCGCAGGCAATTATTTCTATATATAGAAATATTTAGTCTCGGTGGATGTACTCGTGACCTTACCAAGTACTCGGTGGAGAGAAGGGAGAGAGTTGGCAGTCTGTGTTTAGAGAAACGTAGTGGAAACCAAGTGAGAAATGCTTGATTAGCAGGAGAATTAATTAGTATGATCATGACTGGGCAGAGGGGATGGGTGACGGACGTTTTACACCCCTTCAGTCTCTGTGCAATTTCCAAAAAAGGTCTGAGTGTGCCTAAGTTGCACGGCAGCGTTTCTGCCTTTTCAGGGTGAAGTCTCTCTGTGGCCACGTCTCCTGCCCTGTTGACTAACGGGGTGTGTGTGGGGGGTGCTCCAGAAGTCGTGCTGCAGCTTCGGTTTGGCTCTGACGCTTCCCGAGAGTGCGTGCCCGTCTCTTTGTGCTGCTGTAGAGGGGCAGCTCCCCGCCCCCTGAACAGGGAGACAGAAGCCTCTCTTTACCCTGGGTCTTGTAGGCAGACTGTATGTGTTGCCTGGATTTGGAAGGATATTCCAATATTCGTGGAAAATTTCTCCATTAAAAACCTTCTTGAAATTGATACCCCAGACAGAAAGGGTAGACTACACTTTAATTGAGCTAAAAATTTTACCTCCCGCTTGCTTACACTTTTCATTTCCCAGGGGTATTGTACCATAATCATTTTTTTTCCTTCCTAAGGTGTCTAACAACTGTCTCTTTTCCAGGGAGAATGTTGTGAATGGAGTGAAACAGTGTAATGGGGAAAAATTACTCAGCGTAATGATATAAAGAAGGCGGAAAATAAAAGGGGAACTGGGGTGTTTTGCTGACAGCCAGATAGATCTTGGAGAAATGGTTATAGAGATTATAGATAATTTCTAAGGTGGTTATATTACACACTTAACAAGGTTTTCTTTAAGTTTTTCCTCAGGATTCGACTGCTTTGAGGGATGTCTTAGTAGCACACTCTGAACGCAAATCCGTTGTCCTTAATTTTTCTCAAGAAAATAAGAAATGGGAAAGACTAGAATCAGTAAAAGTTTCTGATTTTTTTGAAGACGGGGCAAATCTGGCAGGAAGAGGGGGGGGACTCTGCAGCTGGTGTAAGCAGGCAGATAAGGCTGAGGAGGCAGACCGGGCACAAGAGTCTGCAAAGGCGGCGTTCTCCGTGCTGGAGAGGGTTCACTGGCGCAGCTCCTGGCTGTTGTGCCGGTGTGCTTTCAGACTCGCTCAGAGTGAATCCGAAATCCCAGAGGGACAACAGCCAGGAGCTGCATCAAGCCGCTGCGCTCAGCCTGGTTACATCTAGCAGCGCCTGGGAGCAGGCTTGCTGCGACTGCGAAACACCACGTGGCTGTTTCATTTCCCTGTAAACAAGGAAAGAATATTTTCAGTACAGTTGTATTTTAGCCCACTTGGGCTAATTTTTTCCCAGTGTCTTTCCTGAAAGGTTCTTGACATAAAAAGGGCTTAAGATTATAGTGGGTTTTCATGTGTTCCAGTAGTTGTTCTTTAAGAGCTGAGTGTCTGTAGGATCAAATGTTATTAATTTTTCATTCCCAGCCTTAGAAGAATCATAGGCACAGAGGTGCTAGTTTATACTTCAGCGGCAGCAAAAATGCCAGGAATGTATTAGACGGTAGCAGCATAACATGGGATAAAGTTGTGCCTGTGCAGGGGGTCATACCAGTTCTGTATTTGTCCCTTCTTGGTTGTGGAGCTTTATTCCACTGAGCACCGCTTGTGCCCGGGAAGGCAGCCCGGTGACTAAAAGAGCTGCCCCGAGCGTGCTGTCTTTGGGTCGCGATCACACCCCTGCAGTCTGTCAGACACCCGTTGGCTTGACAACCCAAACAAGCCTTAGTTATCCCATTCAGATCTGGCACCCACCCAGCTGTTCCACTTCGGCGTGTGTTGTTGTTACCTGAGCGCGAAGGTGCCCCAGATACGGGTTAGGAGCTGACGTAAACGCCGTCCTCCGTGAGTGAGGGAGCCGAGGCTGTACCTCCCAGGCAGATACTGGTCTGTGTCAGTAGGTCCAAAGGTAACCAGGCGGTGGGACGAGGAAGCCGCTGAAGGATACCTAAGTGAAATGTGAAATGAACTCGTGCTTAAACAAAAAAAAAAAAAAAAATAATCAAAAAAAAAAAATTATGATGGGTGTTGGTTTTTTCTTTTTTTTTTTTGAAGTCTGGCAAATGTTGGAGATGGGTGTGCTGCCAGTGGGGGCAAGATTGAAGTATTTCAGTATCTTCTCTCAATGATGAGAGGGAGGATCGGAGTCCCTCTGTGGAAAAATGAGTTGTCAGCACGCTCGATCTTACCGATGCTAGTACTGTGAGAAGGAGAGACAAGCTGAGATTTACAAATCCACATAAGGATGTTCTTCCCAGCCGGGGCTTCCTAATTAGGGCAGAGAGTTTCTGTCTCGGTATACAGCCTTTCATGTGGTAAATGCTCAGTTATAAATGTATGAAGCTATTGATTTCCTGATGCCTTGCCAGCAGCTTGTAGATTGAATATTTAATGTAACCCAAATACTCGTTTCCTAGAAATACTGGGAGATTTAAAAAAAACCAAACCCAGCCCCTAGAGCTCACAGTTTAACCAGTTGAATACTGGACAAACGAGAGAGGAATGTGTGAAACACCTGTCTCTGTAAGGGGGTGGGGTGGGGGGATCCTTTCCTGCGGATGTTCAGTGTTCGCACTGACTCAAACGGGCTTGGGGGGATGGGATTGCAGATGGACAACTGTTGAGCTCTGTGGAAGTTTGATGTTTTTGATCCTGTTACCTGCTGATGTGCTGATCCGTTAACTGCTGTGAAGAGGGCTACCAAAGGCATTTAAAGAAAAGCAAGTACGTTTATGTTGCAAAGCAATTTACACATCCCACTTTTAAGGCAGCCCAAGCTCATAATGGATTTTTTGTAGGAGCTTTCCACCTGCTGTGGAAGGATGGAAAAGAAAAACGTTGTCCCAAATTACAAGTATTTGAGAGTATATTCTTTACAGTCTATGCTCCCTGTATTTCTAGGTTTAGGTCTCTTCTTGCTTTCAAATTTTAATAAATGTAGCAAAACTTACTGGCCTTTGGACTACTCTTAGACTTGTGAGGTCCTGGATTTCTCTCCAACCCTATAGGAGAACTCTTTAATATAAACTAATAAATAAACCGGAACAGCCCAGAGTTAATTAGAGCAGGGCCTCAGATCAAGGTTGGATCTCTTAGTCATTAAAGTCGTTAGGAATTCTGTTGTTTACTTTAATGCATGTCAGATATGAATATTGGTGGGGTTTGTTTCTTGCAGATTTTAATTAAATGGGCAAAATCTAGCTGTATTGGTGCTTGCCCTAGCAAGAATTTCAGTGTCAGCAATCTTTTCTTTTGCTTAAGAGAAACAAAACCAAAAAACCAAAAACCCAACACAACTTTTTTTTTTTTTTCCTTGCATGGAGAAGCTGTTAGGTATTGGAAGTATGAAAATAATTGCAAGTTAACTATGTTTAGTTATGCAATATCCTTTATGCAAGGTAGCACATATTTACAATGAAGACCTACAACATGAAGTAAACAACAGTCGTCTCTGTCAGCTGGGGAGATGCTGCTTCACAGCAGGTGTAGGGGAGAAAAAGTAAGCAGAGGCTGAGTAGTGGGCTGAGCTTTATAAACCATGTGAGGGATATAGGGAACTTCGAAAATACCACTGAGACTGGTTTCAAAGGATGTAAGGATTTAGGGAGGGAAGAAGTGAGGCTGCTGTAAGTCCTACAGGTGCAGAAAGAGTCTTGTGTACAAATGCCAAAACTGTTGGAGAAGAGGAAGCTCTGGGGGGACCTTATTGCAGCCTTCCAGTACCTGAAGGGGCCTACAAGGAAGCTGGGGGAGACTTTTTACAAGGGCCTGTAGTGTCAGGACAAGGGGTAACGGGTTTAAATTGCAAGTGGGGAGGTTTAGGTTAGACATCAGGAAGAAGTTCTTCCCGGAGAGGGTGGTGAAGCACTGGAACAGGTTGCCCAGAGAAGTTGTGGATGCCCCATCCCTGGAAGTGTTCAAGGCCAGGCTGGATGAGGCTTTGAGCAACCTGGTCTAGTGGAAGGTGTCCCTGCCCATGGCAGGGGGCTTGGAACTAGATGGTCTTTAAGGTCCCTTCCAACCCAAACCATTCTGTGATGTGCCTGCTTTGTTCTGTCAGATGGCCCTGCTTTATTGATGAGGTTTATAGAGAGCAGTGCTTTGCCGGGCCTCACCTTGCTGTGATACAGCCAGCAATTTTAGGAGTTGGTTCTGGCCATTATATAGCTGTTGTAGCACTATGTGAGGAAGTCAGCCTTTTTTGAGGTGAGCCACAGCAGTCGCATCATCAGGATGCTGTGGGGGCTGTTGGGTTGCTACTCAGGAGCCAAGTGAAATGTATTTCACATCGTGTGCTAAAAAAAAAAAATCTCCCCCTCCCTCAGTCCCCTAAAAAAAATGAAGTTGTACATGAGTTGCACACGATTTTCAGAGAACAGGTGGGGTGAATGTGCAGAAAACCACTGTGCAGCACCGTGATGTCTTGCTTCTTACCCTTAGCAGAACTGTTGTCGTTGTGTTAGATACTGGGACTGTGCTTCTTTTGGACTGGGACGTCATCATCCGGATGTGCCAGCTCAGGTCGATCACGTTGCAGAACATCGCATCCACTTTCCGTTCGGCTACACGCTGAATGGGTATCGGTGCATTGCCCTGTTGTGTTTGTCCCTTGGTCGGTGTGGTAAGCAGTTGGCTTTTTTCCTTACGCTCAAATTAAGGCTGTTCCCAAGCTCTCCCGCAGCCTTGTACAGCTCAAGAATGAAACTGTTTAATGGTAAAACCACAAACAAACCCCAGAAGCCCAACTCCAAGCCTGATTTTACTGGGCTAATGGATGTCACAGGTTATAACTGGAACATCGCATTCAAAAATGCACAAAGAGAGCAGGTTTTATTACTGTGATGATGCATCCCGCTTCCAGCTGCAGCAGAGCAATCTCCATCTGCCTGCCTTCCTGTTCTGCTCACAGGGCTGTCACCCAGGCCCTGTTGCCTCTCTTGCTTCCCTACTCTGGTTTTCATCTCATTTTGTTTACCTGTTGATCCACCCTCCCATTTCCCAATCTCTCTGCCTCTGGCACTCTCAGAACTGCAACTCCCAGAGTGCCGATTAATCTCTTGACAGTAACAAGTCTCACATTCAGTAGCAGGGGTTGGAACTGTACCGGGCATTGGAGCAGACTCTGCCCTTCCACCTGGGCTGCCTCAGCCTGACTGAAACACTCCAGAAAGGAGGAGATGCAATTGCCTTAGTGCTTCCCACCTGTTAACCTGGGTGATCCACTTCAGAACCACGACAGTTTCGGTAACCCTACCTTTGAGCAGTCTCTTGTGTCCAGTGGTGTAGTGGTATCATGCAAGATTCCCATTCTTGTGACCCGGGTTCGATTCCCGGCTGGTGCAGGAAAAAATCCTTTATCTCCCACCCTGAGCAGCAGCTGCAGCCCTAGAATTTCTATATAATCAAAACACCCTGAGCTGCTCCAAAAAGCTGGGGTAAACCATGACACTAGGGCTATTAGAGCTTCTGCAATGTCTTTGAAAAATGCCTGTATGTAAACCAGACAGTCATGGCTTTCAGACTCCCTCTAGGTCATATTTTGGCAATCAATCCTTTATCTCCCACCCTGAGCAGCAGCTGCAGCCCTAGAATTTCTATATAATCAAAACACCCTGAGCTGCTCCAAAAAGCTGGGGTAAACCATGACACTAGGGCTATTAGAGCTTCTGCAATGTCTTTGAAAAATGCCTGTATGTAAACCAGACAGTCATGGCTTTCAGACTCCCTCTAGGTCATATTTTGGCAATCCCAAGCACAAGTACA
>NW_010263413.1:0-10206 GCF_000690775.1 Eurypyga helias
GCCCCTGCCCGCCCGCCTGGAGACTTGGCCGACTTCACGCCCAGCAGGCCCTGGAGCGCGGGTGGGCGCAACTAGTGCCTTAATTGTGTGGAGAGAAATGCCGACTGCCGAGCCCTGGGAGCGAGCTGCTTGGTTGGCGTGTCTCCTTTTCTTTAGTATTTATGTGCTTGTTCTGGTGGTAGAAGACCTGAAGGGCTCCTCTGTCAATGTGCCCGCCTGGAGACTTGGCCGACTTCACGCCCAGCAGGCCCTGGAGCGCGGGTGGGCGCAACTAGTGCCTTAATTGTGTGGAGAGAAATGCCGACTGCCGAGCCCTGGGAGCGAGCTGCTTGGTTGGCGTGTCTCCTTTTCTTTAGTATTTATGTGCTTGTTCTGGTGGTAGAAGACCTGAAGGGCTCCTCTGTCAATGTGTTCTTCCACTGCATGGGGGGAGATTATGGTTTTCCTGCTTGTCACCAGCTTAATTTCTGTGTTAATATGTCTAAATCTCTTTCTGGGAATGTGACATCATGGGGTTTGAGATACAAGGCTGAGGAATTGGGCAGTAAGACCGTGGCATATGGTGCTGAGCAGGGCAGTGG
Source organism: Eurypyga helias (assembly GCF_000690775.1). NCBI lineage: Eukaryota > Metazoa > Chordata > Aves > Eurypygiformes > Eurypygidae > Eurypyga > Eurypyga helias. Next base: position 582 of record NW_010263413.1, read on the forward strand.
TGACGAGGAGATTGTGTTGGGCAGATTGTGAAGATAAGATGATGCATTTAGAGCTGACATAAAATGAAAAGAACCGGATTCGCTATGCCTGTGGATAGAAAGGGGATTTGGTCCAAGCCCACCGAGAAGTCATTTCCATGAGCCTTTTGACAGTGTACATGGTTGAGTGGCACTCATGGGAGTATTTTATAGAGAGTATTCCCGTAAGAATTGTGCTGTGTTTTGTTTTACTTTCCGCACCCTGACAGCTACATGCATGTCCTACTGCTGTCCTCCAAACCATTGGAGGTGATGTGGGGATGGCAATTAACTTCCTAAAGGTTATTCTGTGAGGTCTAAACCTTCTAGCCTGCTTTTCAGGTACACTTTTGAATGATCTGGTAGTGTAACATCCTTCTATTACTGTTGCTGCCTTTTTGAGGCATTTTTTTTTTAGTTGTAGATGAGAAGCTCCACTAGAATAATATGGTAAATGGAACTGTTGGTTTCTTGGTAGCCTTAAAGATCCTACCGTTTGAGAAAGTGTAGGGTTTTTTGCAGTTTACTACCCAGTGAAAGAATTTCTATTTACTTATGGTTGATCTAAAGAACATCTGACTTCCTTACTCTGCAAATCAAACCTGGGGAAACTTTCATTTAGTAAATTGCATTCAAAGCACCTTATTTTTTAATTTAAAAAGAAATAATAATTTTTCTGTTTACTGACACTGGCAATGTCACTTGCAGTAAGTCAAGCAACAACTGACTCATGTGCCACATGTACGCTAAGGGAAGTGCATCAGACCTGGCTCCCTACATAGATTTTTACTGAATTTAAATGTATGAAGACTCTGTCGTAGGAAATGCTGGAAGCCTCTATCAAAAGTGCCCTTTTGTTTCAGGACTGTTTAGCTTCAGTGCTCATAAAAGCACTGAACATGACAAGTGCTAAAAAGCAATGGCTGTTTTGTACTTGCTGGAGAACTCGGTGATCTTGCTTTCTTTCCTTTGAATCAGGAGTGTACCTGTATTTCACAGTTTCTGTTTTAGAAATTACTTTTTTTTTTCCTTGTCATTTCCCCTAAAGCACCAGCTTCGAGCCAACGTGTCATATGCAGCACTGCCTAATGACCTTCGAGAGATGCTTCAGCGGAGGCTTGGAGACCTGGAACGCCAGCTCCTGAGCAAAGTGGCTGAGCTTGAAGATGAAAAGTCTCTGCTTCATAATGAGACATCGGCCCATCGGCAGAAGACTGAGACAGCCTTGAATGCATTGCTAGAAAGAGGGAAAAGGTAATCTGCACAGAATCTAAACGCTTCCCCCTGCTGAATAATTTTGTTTACTCCCTTCTTCTGGTGCTGTAGTCTAAATGTGGGCCTTGAGGGAAAGGTAGTTAAGGTGCTGGACTAAATGGTAGGTGACAGTGCAAATTCTTGGATTCCCTTTTTCCTTTTGTCACAGGTTTCCTGCTTGACAGGCCTCTGCATGGCTTTGCCTGCCTGTCTCCTGATTTGGCATGCGTGGGTGGTTAGGATGAAACTCTTAGTGTTTGTGATATGGAAAGATACATAAGGAGGAAAGTGGAAAGAGGAAGGAGTATGACATTGGTGTCAGGTGAATACCTAGATGATGTCAAGCACACATCTAAGTGGAGCTGCCTTTCTTTATTTGGACTGAAAATCATTGTACAACCGCCTTTGATGTAATGAATGGCATTTTATACCAAGACCATTTCCTGCTGCTTTGGAAGTATTGCTGGTGGGCTGTGCTTTTGTGGCTGGGTATGACTTTGGGTAACTGCAGTTACCCAGAATCATGTCCTATCTCAAGTATATAGCCTTTAGGGTTTACAGTAGATGACACATGGTGCTACTGGGAGACACTCTTTTAATCCTAGTCATGTATGCAGATACTTAGATTAATTATTACTGAGGTCTCTATGCTGAGTAGAGTCTGTTTATTTGAATTACAAATGCCCGTGGAAATGAGCTCAAGAACTGAACTAACTGTATCGACTATATATGCCTAGAGTGGACTGTGTAGGACTAGAGTACCAGTAAATGTCACTGCCCAGTCTTTAAATGATTTTCCAAGGTGATTAGGCTCTCTGCTTAAAAGCAGGTTAATGGACATGCTTTTAAAATGTTGCAAACATATGTACCTCATGAATTTTAAAATGCAACCTAATGGATTTGTCTGTGTAATATTGCATCTGTTTTTTTTAAAGTGGGAAGGAGGAAGAAGAGAACTTCTCCTGGCTCTGTCATTTAGTATTTCCTGAGAGCCAAGATAAAGCCTAAACTAGAAGTTCTGGAGAATTAGTGGCCTGATAATGTCTTATGTGGCAAGTATTGCTAGTCCTTATCTCTGGAAGATGTGACTCATCTCAGCAAGTCATCAGAAAGAAAGGGAGTGGTGGGAGAACAAGAATGTGTAATTTAGTTAGGATAAAAATAGCCGGTTCCCACCTTTATTTTTTTGTGTGAAGAGAGAGGGCTGCCTTAAGTCTCCAGGGAAGTGAAGAATTTGGGCCAGGAACCAAGACACCGTCTTTCAGTTGTGTAATTTGTTCTCTATTACAGTGCAGCTTAGCTCTTCTGTGCCTTTGGTTCTTCTGTCAAATCAAAGTGAGGGTAATAATGCTCTAAGAAATTAATAATTTTATAGATTAAATATAGACAATATTTGAAGTGATCTGACCTCTTTTGAAAGGGATTTTTATTGTGCTTTTATTTTAAATACCGTATTGTGGTGCATCAATTCCTGACAACTAACTGGAGTGTCATAAGCTCCTTGTTGCTCTGAGACTAAAAAAATGAAGGAAAAAACTAACCTCATAAGGTGACACTATGAACTTTGGAATTTCTTTAGCCTGTAGTTGTGACATCTGTCTTTAGTAATCTGTGAGGCAGAAGAGTTTGAAGTTTGTACAACTGTTGTGATTCCCAAAGTCTTCTGGTAATTCCTTCACCAGCTGTCTCCATCAACAGCAGTAGATGGTGCTTTACAAAGCAGGAGTGGGTGGAGGAATGATCCTGCAACTAACAGTGCCTGGACTTGTGATTCCTATCTTTGCTGGAGACCTGAACAGATCACTTGCTCTGTCTAAATCTATTTTCTTCATCTCTAAAAGGGAATAACAATATTTCTTGCCCATCCTGTCCAAAACCAATTCACTTCAGGAAAGGGATTTTCCTATCCTGTGCAGGTGCCCAGAACAGGAGGATCATCTTATTTAAACTTGTGAATGTTTTCAAGTCAAGATAACAAACTGAAAAATATAAAAAAGATAAATAGTTTGTTCTTTTCCAAACCATTATTGTTTCCTTAAGTTCTTTCACAGAGTGACTAATGCTCTTAATGGAGTATGCTTCTTTTTTTATGAGATTGGTTGTACCAGCCTAGTGGAGGTTGCTCAACATGAGCCCGAAGACCCTCGGGGATTTTTTTTTTTTCTTCAGGTTTTGGTCTGTAAGTATCTCAAGACAGATGCAAGCATCAGACAAGCTTTTTCTTCCACCCCCTCCTTCTCTGAAAAATGCAGTCAAAACACTTCAGTTGCTTCTGAGAGTGGGAACTGAGAGTGGCAATGGCTTAAAAAATTACGTAGGAGAACTGTGGCAAGCTTTTGTGAGAACAGCTCTTCGTTTGGACTGGAGTGTGAAGTTTGGCAAGGGGGTTGCCTTTGTTTCAGGAATGCGAGTAAAGGAAACGAGTGGAACTTGGAAGAACAGGTTGCTAAAAGGTTGAGGGTGACACTCTACTACCCCACTCTACTGGGGTTTTATTTTGTGGCACAAGGTGGGATTTCCTCCTCAGTATTTAATTCTAGAAAATTACTTGTTAGCAGCTGCATCAGGAGAGTAACCATGTCATAGAGTATTGCAATAGAAAGTTTTGGTCTTGAGTTCTCAATTTCATGAACATCTTTCTGGAATACCTCTCTGTTTTTTATCACATCTTTTAGAAAAAGCTAACAAATTCTGCTTTTATATGACAATAAATGTCTAATGCTTTCATAGTTCATAGCTTTATATTGCATTTTTCTTTGGGTTGCTTCGAACTTCAGCTTTATGTTTTTGTACAGATCTCCTCCTGATTTGTCTATGGGACAGAAATCAGTGCTACTGCATTTAACTCCTTCTGGAATATGTCAGCTTTTTCTTATTCCAGATTGGCCATCCAAAATGACAGCAGCAACCTCCTCCTTGACCTGCTGTCTAACACGGGGATGCTGCTGCTAGCTCCCTGTGTAGCAGTACTAGGAAAAGAAATACTGGTTTTGAAGCACTGTAGTGCCTTAATAATGAGCATACGAGAGGATCCATGTGTAGTAAGAGTAAATATCTTTCAAAACAGTTTGAATTGTTTGAAACAGGCATGCCTCCAGCCATGAACTAAGCAATGAAGGAAGAAAATATTTAACAGCCTCTCATTAGTTGTCTGCCATGTATTCTTTTGCTCTAAATGAGCAAGAGAATAAACCAAGTAATTAGCATTATATGTATGAAATCTAGTTGTATTTTTCTGTGCTGCAAAATCAACATTCAGTAATACTACGTTAATAATTTTTTGTGTATCTCTCTAAAGTGATTAATATTCCAAAGATTTTCAGTATCAATTATATTGTTTCTTAACCTGAATTACAAAGGCATTGTTTTGTTTAATGTTAAAGGTTTTTCTTCCTCAATGTCATTCTAGGTAACAGTGCATTTAAGTCGCCTGATGAATTCAAAGTCTCCCTTCCCCTTCGCACAAACTACTTATATGGGAAGATCAAGAAGACTCTGCCAGAGCTGTATGCTTTTACTGTGTGCTTGTGGTTGAGATCAAGTGCCTCTCCTGGAATTGGCACTCCGTTCTCCTATGCTGTTCCTGGGCAGGCTAATGAAATTGTCCTCATAGAGTGGGGGAATAATCCAATTGAACTGCTAATTAATGATAAGGTGAGAATTGACTGACTGTTCTTTATTGTCTGCATAATTAGAATAAGACTTGAACCCTTGGTACCTCTCTAGCAACTCTGATTCTCTCAGAGAGAAGCCAGCTCTGGGACTCTGAGATGTTTGTGTCTACTTGTCTGTTGTTGTCCATCTGTTGCAATTTTCATAAAAGTACTCAAAATGAAGTCGGATGGTACATAGATTTGAGACAAAGCAGCGTGCCCTCTCCATGTGGACACAGTTATGATGTCCTCTAAATTTACAAGCAGATCTTGGCTTTTTTTTATGAAACAGGAGCAGTATTTGAAGCCACACTATTGCAAAACCTGAGAGATCTAAGCCTGTTGTGGTATTTCTGTCTTTCTCATCCTAGAAGTTCAGATATGTTAAAATGAATTTTGCAGAAGAGGGCAAAAGACATGTAATTGTGGCAGGTTTTGTTGTGCTTAGTGACTAACATCAGTTCAGCTAAATTTTTTTCACACTTTAGGTACGAAAAGCAAGGATTGTCTCGCACTACTTCATACTGCTGGTGGTTTCTGATAAGCTTCAGCATGAGGCTTGAGGAAAACCGGACCTGTTGAAGCTTGGCATTAAGCCAGATTATAAATACTTCCTTTCTCCCCACCTTCAATTAGGTTTCCTAGTAACTTGCTGCTCTCTGAGGGCATCGGGTGTTTACAGATCTACAACACAACTGAGGTGGTTCAGTCGTGTGGGTAGTTAAGGACTTTTAACAGTCCTATCATCCTCCCAAATCAATAGAAAAGAAAAGCCAATTATTTTTAATAGTTTGTGGAAGAGAAGGAAACTTGAGTCTGCTTCTCTTTAGCTATAACTTTTTCTTTTCACTATTACATCAGTTCTATTAATGTTCTGTGAGGCTTTACTTCCACATCACCGCCGCTCCATAGCCCACTGCGTTTGTCTTTATGTTGACTTGAGTAAGTTTTCAGATCAAATTCTTAAAGGAGCATAATTCCTCTTTATTTTGGAGCCCTATATAGTGGTTCCATCAAGTTTTACTGGAAACAGGCAGGTCCGTTTCTCAGAGTTGTTACTGCAAATGGTCCAGGCAAACCTCAGATTTTAAGAGGAGCTTGCAGATGAGCACTGGATGGAAAGATGGGACTGAGCACTGAGATTTAAACAAAAAATGCCACAGATTAATGTGCAGGAGCAGGAGACTGATGGCAGTTTAGACTCTGGTACTTGTGACACTTGATTCCAGATGAAACGAAGGCTACTTCTAGAACAGAAAGCACAGCTGTATTCCTGAATACAGGAGAGAAGGGGCAAGGTAGACATATGTGGACTAACTTCTGTCTCTGTGGCTCTTGCTTCTGAGGAAAAAATGAATGCTGTCCCTTTTTAAATGTTGTGCTTGAGCTGGTAGACTTGGTCTGCAATGCACGTTATTTTTTGGTTTTTGTAGGTTGCCCAGCTCCCACTCTTCATCAGTGATGGAAAATGGCATCATATCTGTATAACGTGGACAACCAGAGATGGAATGTGGGAGGCTTTTCAGGATGGAGAGAAGCTTGGCACTGGGGAGAATCTTGCTCCTTGGCACCCAATTAAACCTGGAGGTGTCTTGATCCTGGGTCAGGAACAGGTGAGTGAATGAACAGCGTGTTCCAGGGCTTAAAAATCCAAATCAAAACTCCCGAAGCAAACAGCAGCTGTGAGAATTTCTTTGGTAAACACTTGGTGCTGTTGCATACACAGTATCAGAAAGATTAAAACAAAGCAACAAATACTTAATGCAATCACACATTGGTATATTTTGTTTCATTCATTAAATATTCAGAATATTCATGTTGCAGCTATTCCTATTCCCACTCTTAATGCTACAGTGTGCAACTTCGTCAGTGATCTGAATAATGCCTTAAACAAAATCCTTTGAGCTGCTGGTTTTTCCCCTTCCTTTCCTCTTTATCCTAAGACCAGTAAAAATGTTAGTCCTTGAGCCCCAGAACAGATGAAGGAAAGTGTGTGAATGGGGGTGAGGGGACCAAGAGCTGTGGGCACTGGAGGGCTTGTGGGTGTATCAGGATCTCTTATAATTGGCCTGCTACAGAGCACTCCCTCCAGACTGAATTCTGCAGCTTTTCAGGTATGTTGCACACTTTAGAATAATGGAGTTATTCAGAATTTCATGTCTGCTTTAAATCTGTGAGTGAAGTCAAAGGGATGAACTCTAAATCAGACATTTGATTTTTTGTTAAAGAATTAGGTAAGTAATTAGTTTGAATTAAGTTTATTAAGTTTGAATATTAGTGCTACCAACAGAAAGCACTCATGAGGTTGAGGACAGGCCCTTTTTGAATATTGAGGGGGGAAAAATAAATAAAACCCGCAGGATTTTGAATCTTGCTCTTCTAGTTAACATCTCACTAAGCTATTGCTTATTAATTGTATTGCTCTTATCTTCACATTCTTTCTCTTTGTATAATTACACCTATACTCTGAAAAAATTGTAATGAGGAGCAGGAAATGGCCTTTCTCTAGGATTCCCAGGTTCTCAATGAGGCAATGGAAAAACTAATTTTGTCCTGATTTTGGTAGATACTTGTCCATGGCGTGACAGAATGGCAAACTCAGAATCCAAATACCTTCTGCATAGCGATGCTCCAGCTCACTGTTAAGTGGCTGGCAGCTTTTCTGTAACATTCCCATCACTTTCCTGTACCGTGCTTGGCTCTGTCCTCTGCTGTCCGTTTCCTGGTAGTGTGATCCCATAAAAGGTGATTAAATAGTGGATGGAGCAAGCAAATGCTTTTAGACTTACGTGGTAGCGGTTTGAGCTAGTAACGGTTCAACCAGAAGAAGCCTGTGCATTTGGATCCAAAGACTGCATCCTATCGACCTGCAGGCAATCGGGCAAGGGCTGCAGTTACAGTTTAATTACTCCAAAAGCTTTATGGCTATAATCTTACGCATCTGTGCAGTTCTTGCTGAAGTTGCCTTGCGCCAAGTTTGGAAAATGGTTCCTAAATTAGCCTCAATATTTAAAGCTGCCTTCCTGCCCTACTGCTTTGGGACAGGGTTACTTATGTATAGCCTTTGTGTGGTGGTACACAGGCACTACTGTTTGCTTTGAATTGTTTTGATACGTTTCTGATGGGAGCTTTTTACTGTTCACAGAACATCTTGTTCAAAGTAGCCCTTCTAGAAACTTGTTTGTCTCTGGTCTAGCTCTGAGCCTCCTTCAAGCTCTGTGTCTGGGGGGAGGGTCTTCACGTTTGAAGAAGAAAATGCTGAAATAACCTTCTCATCTAATCCTAACTCTTGTGTGCCTAAAGGACACAGTAGGAGGAAGATTTGATGCAACTCAAGCCTTCGTTGGGGAGATGAGCCAGTTCAATATATGGGACAGGGTCTTAAAAGCTGAAGACATCATGAATATTGCTAACTGCTCTACCAACATGCCTGGCAACATCATACCCTGGGTTGATAACAACGTTGATGTGTTTGGAGGTGCTACTAAATGGCCTGTGGAGACATGTGAAGAGCGAGCTGCAATTGTTTCCCATTCAAGTGCCCCTTTTCGTAGGACAATCTTCTGTGCAATCTAAAGCACTTATTTTTCTCTCTGCCCTTCCCCAGTCTTAACTCCGCAAAAGAATTAAATTGAGTAAACTGCCTTGGTGCAAAGATAGCTGCTAGTTTAGGGCACTGAGCCTGACAGTGAAAGAAGCACTTCTTGGCTAGAGCTGCCCTTGCTTTCTTATGGTCTGATCCAAAACTACACTTAGGCCTGCAGCAGCCTTTTGGTTAGGCCCGAGTTTAGTACATCAGTCCTTCTGGCAGGGAGGGAGAGCAGCCATGCACATGTTAACTATAGTTCCTTCTGACAATGTGCAGTGCTCACAAGGCACTGAGATTAACGGGCTAAATGTGAATCTTTCCTTCCAGTCTGCCGTCTCCCCTTTGAATCGAAGCCATTCTTTTTTAGCCCTTTCTAAAGAAATCATGTAATCCTTACACTACAGTGGTTATGGTACAACTGTGGGTAGAGCAGAACAGCCACTGTCTGAGTGCAAGGGTCTCGCTTTTTAATTTGCAGATTAGAAATCCTTGTTTTATGATAAGGAGGCAATGTGTTTGAGTCCTGCTGTTCTAGGTCAGTTTGAAGAAAGGGCTGTGTAATCAGCATAGCTCCCCTGAAACAGAGATGCTTCAGGTAAGGTTCTGTCCCAAAGCCTGTCTTTCGCTAGCCAGGATCCCAGCGTGGATGGATGAAAGGTTGTATTTGTATTTTCTGTAGGCTGAATGTACTGAATTTGTACAGACCTGGCTTGTAAACTTTCCTCTATTGTTTCTCTTGTTTTAGTCAGTGTCTTTTTTTTTTTTAAATACAAGCTGTGATTAAGTGAATTTCTGTTTTGTTTTGCTTTGAAAGGCCTTTTTATGAGCAAGTGCCAAAGTTCAGTTTCTGCTTGCCGAGAATTGCTACATATTTTTCCAGCATAAGTCTTCTGCACTGTTTTCTCTGTTATTATAATGGTCCTATGTAATATGAAAATGTGCTGGTTTTTTCGATTCTTGTTGACTGTCTCTTCTGTAAGCACAGCGCTGACTACTCTTTTTTTTTTTTAATCATTTTCTTTCAATATTTTGCAAACAATGTTGCTATTTCCTTGGCATTGATGTGACTACTCGGTTTGTGGCTCGCAGATAGCAAATGCACTGTACTGGG
>NW_010263413.1:10218-21684 GCF_000690775.1 Eurypyga helias
CTATTTAAAAGAAAAAGGATTTAAAAGGGGGGAGGGGGAATTTATAAAGCTAAATATCATATTTTATTTTTCATATGTTTGAATTGTAAGAATTATTTGGTGACAGTCCCATTTGTAGGATAAAGTTACATATTTCCATTAATATGTAGTATGCTGTTCTTAAAAGAAAATTCTTATAATGAACTTTTAATTAAAATGCACTGTAAAATGAGTCTCAATTCCTTTATAGTCACACAAGACACTGGATGGTCTCTTTCATAGTTGCTCTGAGTTCAGCTACTGTCTCTCTAGAGTGATAGTGCGGTCCTGGGAGAAGCTGTCTTTATTCCCCAAGTCACAATTGTCACCGAAATGGGCACACCTATATGCACATGGAAGTCTGTGTCTGATCTTGGCTGTGGAGGGGTGTCTGAATCTCAGCCTGAGACCAGCCTCCTCGCACCTCCAGCTCTAGGGCAGGAGGCTATGGCATGGCCCGTGATGCAGCGGTTTCAGGGGAGGGGACACAGAGTGTGTGTTCATATTTGGTCTTACAGTTCTGAGGACTGGAAAGTATGTCGCCTTCTGGGTGAAAGTACTGCTTGTAGGCAGCTTCAGTGGCCCAAAGCAGTGTGCCAAGAAGTGTCTAACAGTGGTGAATTGTAATGTGCTAGCAGCAGCACTGTACTGGTGAAGTTGTAAAGTGCAGTGTCCATGGGTCTGACACTAAACCAAAGGCTCGGCTTGGTGAACTAACCCGTTGGTAGTGCTGCCTGCAAGAGATCAACCAGCTAGGGCAGAAGTGTTTAACCAGCTCAGACCTCCTCCTCTGCCAGCAGGTGTGAGGTTTCTATAAAACATTACACAACTTGGTTTCAGGTGTTCTCATTCTGATTGCCCTTAAAATAAACACCCCACAACAGCACTTTCCCTGCCCTGAGAAAAAAAACAAACTGCCTCAATATCTAAAGAACCTGTGTCCAAAGATCAGGGAGGGTGCAAAATTCTCATCTTCTATGGGCTGGAGACCAGCAGAGGCATCAGCCCTCCACTCAATCCACCCTTCTTCATCAGCTTTTTGCAAAAGAAACGAGTCTGGAGTTCTCTCTTTTGAGGCCTGCCCTTTCAGGAAAGCACATCTGCATATCGCCCCCTCTTCTTAACGGGCGCAGTGGTGAAGCTGTGGGCACTTCCCTGCACAGCTTGGAGCCTGCGTGTGCCCGCCGGCTGTCGTTTTAAACACTAATTCACTGTTTCATTTGATTGGTGGTCGAGGGAAGCAGAAGGTCTTTACACTTCAGTTGGCCATGTTACTCTTCATTTAGGGAGTTATTTAAACACGCTCCCAGTCTTAGGTCCTTCGTTATCACTGACTTCAACAAGAGACACCTGAGTAAGAAGCCCCACCTGCAAGGGGAGGTGTTTCAGGTGGGGGCTGTAATTGCTGTGTTTTGTGCAGGGTTTGAACGCCTGGTCTGGGGGCTGTTGTTAGGCTGGTGGTGTGGAGTGGTTGCCTGCTTTCTTCCATGGGTTCTGCTCGGGCTGTGTGAAGCAGGAGTGCAGTACGACTCTTCAGTGTGGAAATCAATACTGGAAGTTGGGGTTTTTCTAAGGTATGCCAAGGTGGGAGGGTGTTTGGGGACACTTATCCTGTTGCAGACTGACCTAGAGCTGGGATGGATCTTTTCTTCTAAAGATAAACAACTTAGCCCTCGGGTTTTGGGTTTGTTTTTTTTCTGATTACATAACCAGGATGGTAGGGATTTGGGGGAAGGGATTTGGGGTTATTTTTTTATACACCAACTCTCTAGTAAAAGCCAAAGCTAAGCAGTATATATTCTGTTGAAAAGGTGATTTTTTAAAATTATTTTTACTATATATATTCTTCTTAGTGCAGTGGTACCTTTTTCATTAAAAAGAGAATGTGTGTATTGATTTTTGTACCTTTATCTTGTGATGAAAAGCTATGGCTGTTATTCTGCTGCTCCACATTCTGGGAGTCACGTTTTATGTGCATATATAAGCAGATGGCAAAACAGGAGTAAATATTACCATATTCCAGCATCTCTACTGTTTATGGAGTGTGGAAGTGACAAGACAACCTTCAGTTCCCAAACTGCTCTGAATACACAGAAGTAATAACTTATGGAAAGCTGACTGACAGCTACAGCACTTGGAACATGCAGTAATGCAGACTTCTGGAAAATCTGTTTCTGTTTAAAAACAGACAGAGCTAGGACTCCTAAAAGCAGTATCAGTGATCCTAACGAGTCAGCCCCTTGGGAGCTGTGGACTGGCTGGGTCTGCAGATGACTTGTTGGGTGTGAATGCTGCTCAGTTGGTTTCTGTAGTGCACTGTTCTGTTTGTATATACTGCATGCATTTAATGGCCACAAGCATCTGCCATTTGGTATCTTTAAACCCAGGCTGTATTTCTTCAAAGACAAATGTTATTGACCAACTGGCTGGCCATTAGAAAACGTAGCTCGTACCATACATTTGGTATTTCCTTGAAGGGTTTAGCTGCACGCTTGCTGTCTGCGGAGAGCCGTGTTGCAGAGGGGAGGAGGAACACCTCCGTGCCCCTGGGATCCTGTTGTGAACACGAGACTGACTCCCGTGTGCAGGTGACTTTCTGCTGGGCAGCACTTGCTCATTAAACTGATAGTGTAGGTCTCGGAAGCACAAGGAAGACCACAGAAATTCTTGCCAGTAAAGCTCTACGCTCATTTTTACACACATTTCCCCAGTGTTCAAATACCTGAGGCTGCCACAGAGAAGCTGATTCTGTTTTGCTCCAGAGAGCTGGTTTCCCTCAGGCCTTTCCTAAAGGCGAAATGCAGGCCAGTAGCAAAGCTGATGCTCTGTATTAGGTGCTTAAAGCTGGCATTTTCTCAATCAGGATAACTGCTGTTCTAAAAAAAAGTTTATATAACTATGGAGTAGACTTATTTCTTGTTTGCTCATGACACCTATCCCTGTGTACAAGGATTCTTCATCTGGCTGATTTTAGTTATCCAGGTTGGGAAGGAAAATCGGGCACCTTCTACTGCATCATCCTTGGGGGGAACCTGAATCTTGCTAGGAGTGCAGACAGGGGAGGAAATAGCCTGGCTGAGGCTTTTATCACAGATGTCGTTCCCTTGGTGCTGCTGTAGGAAGATGAGGCTAGGCACAGCAAGGATTCTGCTAAAATCAAGGTCTGCTGGGGGACAGAGTTGGGTACCATCAAACTCACTGCAAAAATGAAAGGTCTCTATTGGTAGCTGTCCTGCTTTTGGCTGGAATCGAGTTATTCTTCCTAGTAGCTGGTGTAGTGCCATGTTTTGGATTTAGGATGAGAATAATGTTGATGACACGCTGATGCTTTAGTTGTTGCTGAGTGGTGCTTACACTAAGTCAAGGACTCTTCAGCTTCGGCCACTGCCCAGCCAGGGAGTGCACAAGGAGGGGGCACAGCTGACCCAAACTGGCCACAGGGACAGTCCATACCATGTGGTGTCATGCTCAGTGTATAAGGAGAAAGCTGGCCAGGGGCAGATGTTTGGGAACCAGCTGGGCATCAGTTGGTGGGTGATGAGCAATTGCGTTGTGCCTCACTTATTTTGTATGCTCCTTTATCATTACGATTATTATTATTTTCCCTGTCTTTTCTGTCCTCCTAAACTGTCTTCGTCTCAACCCACAAATTTTACTTTTTCCCCCCTGCTTTTCTCCCCCATCCCACTGGGGAAAAGGGCAGTGAGCTAATGGCTGTGTGGTGTTTAGCTGTTAAACCATGACAGTAGCCAGGGAATCTAGGTTCTGCTGGATTTTTCCAGATATCTTTCACCAAAACATTTATGTGTGTCTGCACAGAGAAAAAGCTGGACCTTGATGATGCTCATGGTTTAGCTGTGAGGCTTAAATAATACATGAGTGTTACAGAGCAAAAATTCTGGAAACAATTGAATTAATTGCACCCCTGGCTATAGCCGCTCCTAAAAGGCTGCACTTAGAAAAGTATAAATCTGCACGAGAAGTTCAAAGGTCTGTTTCTTTCTCCACAGGAGAACTGGGCTGATGTTTTGGCAAAGCTTCAAATATAGAAGCTCCTGGATGGCTTCATGCCAGCGAGAAATACTGTTTTATTTATTAAGGATGCTTTGGCGTTTCACCTGAGGCGGCTCCCAGCACTGTCCAAGCAGTTTAACTCCTAGTGCCGCTCCTCCCAGGTGCTCCTGCCCCGTGAAGGGTGCTGGGCAGTCTCTGTGGTACCCACTTCTTCCCTCGCTACTGGTGAGCTCGTGGTGGTCTCGCGCGTCTGTGGCACGGTGTGTGCTTTCCTTCTGTACTAAAACACGTTTGCAAGAGTCTGCCCTGGTTTTCAGGTCACTGAGCTGTTCCTACCAGCGGTTCTGGAGTGTTTATTCAGAATATAGATTCAGAAAGGTAAATGAATGCCTTTCTTAGGAAGTTTTAGGTGGTTTTTCAGGTACCAGACGATCTTTTACTTTGTATCTTTCAAAACACTTAAACCAGCTAATAAGTCACTTAAAATCCTTACGCGACTACAGCAGAGTTGGTCACCTTGGTCTCTACAGAAAGGGATTGCTCTCCTGGCCTCACCGGACCAAAGGAAACCTATTTTAAAGGGCAACCTCAAAAAGAGTGTGCTGAAACCTCCTGGGTAACAACACTGGCCGTGCAGCGTAGCTTTCTTTTTGTGTTGTACTTGGTGTTTGCTGCTGATTTGCAGTGGGAAGCCTGCCGTGCCACTTCATCGGGTGCAGGGCTGGGAAGGGATTGGCCTGTGCAGCCACCATCTATCTGTGCAACTATGTCAGGGTCTGGGGGAAATCATCTGCAGTGACTCTTGGTTTCATGTGAGATTTCCCTGCGGGAGATTCCTGTGTTTGATAAAACAGGATAGACCTAGATTTGCTTTCCAGGGATGGTGTAGCTCACAGGAATGTGCTGTGTTTTAGGCTAAGGTTTCTATTTTTTTCCTTTTCTGCTTTCTTTATGGTAAATTATAGATGGTTGATAAACACTGATAATAAAATACAGATATGCATTGACAAATCATCCTTTTTTTTATTAAAGAAAGCTGTTACTTACTGTGTAGAGAGTACGTATCCTCCTAAGAGATCAAATTATTTATGGCAGTGCATTAATTAGCTTCTTCAAGGCTTCTAAGGTCTCAGAGCTACTTCCAGCTCCAGGGATAATTGCAGTAGGTAAATACCTTTCTGCGTCAAGTATAAATTAATGTAACTGGAAAACAACTGCCAGTACATGCTTTGGACTTCTGGCCTGTTGGGATCTCTTGTCTGGGGAACACTGGCACCTACAAGGCTTTTGCAAGGAAGTGATCAGGACTTGCTAGTTGGGTAACTGCGGTGGCCACAGACGCCCAGACAATTCAGGCTGGTTTGGCCACCAATTTTACTTGCATAAATCTGTGTTGGCATCTTAATTCTGAGGCTGTGCTAGCACTCTCGCTTACCCATCATGACTCTTGTTTTGGTCGCAGTAAACAGCAGATCTAACTCCACTCTCCTGTTCATCTGGTGCTTTTTCTAGGGGTTGTTCTGCTTTTTACAGAGATCCTTGCTTTGCGCATTCCACCTCCGGTGTTTTTGTGTGTCTGTTCGCGAGTATTTGGTGGTGTTCAGATATGCTGCTATGGTTACTCAGGCACCACTGACTGCACAGGTCAGCTTGGAAAAGCTTTGAACAAAGTATTTGGGACAGCATGCAGCTCTAGCTTGTTAACTGAAGACCTGGCGCATCGGTTTGAACAAGTTACCTAGAGGATAAGGTCTTTCTTTTTTCCGTTACACTTGGGATTTGGAAAAAATATAAAAAAAAATTGCCTTGATGTGCGTCCAAGCAGTGACAGTGGCTCCCGCTGAAAATAGAAACCAGCCTATTTGTTCTGGGAATTGCCTGAAGGCCGTCGGGCTTTGTGTGCACAAGTGGAAGTGGGATGTAGAAAACAGAGCTTCCTATTGAAGAGTACAGGCTCCCTCAGCTGCGTCAGTGCAAGACAAACATAGCTCTGTTGATGTGAGTGGGGGTGACGGCAGATCCCCACCGCAGCGTGACACCCTTGCAAACATTCAAGGGCCAAATTTTACAACCCTTGGGAAGTGGAAGGAGCTGGTATATGATTCTTAGGCCTCAGGTTGCCATCTGATGGTTCAGGGGTAAGACGTTAGCAGCTCACTTCTGGAGACTGGGGTTGAGATTTTTGGAGTGATGAAGGTAACAGGATTCTGCAGGGATGACCTGTTGAAGGCTGTAGCAATGACTTGAACCTTCTGATCCTGAGCAAGTCTGTGAGCGCTTGGCACGTGGTGGTGTTCAGGTCTCAGGAATTCAGTGAGATCTGTTCTGTACTTCACCATGGGCACAGGTCGAAAAGGATCTCTGTAAAGTGAATGTACAGCCGTGTAGTGGTGCTTGTGCTTGGCTATGCCCTTTAATGTCTTTCTGGTTACTTTACCCTGGAGAAATGAATACGACTGGATTTGCTCTTCTGATTACACTGAGGGCAAAATTTCGACTTGAATGGGAGAAGAACAGGAACTGTTTGAGACAAGTCTGAGCATGCTGGTAAAAATGAAACAAAATATCTGGTGTGACTTTAAAGCTATTTTTAAAACAAGCTGGAGTGGGCTACTCTGAATCACTGGAGTCTGTTATGTCCTTAGGTTTTTTTTTGTTTGTTTTATTTCCACTCAGTAATTTTGAGGACATGGTGAGAAGACGAGTCTTTTGAGATGGGTTATATGTGTTAAAGGGGGAAATGTGCTAGCATTTGCTGGGCACAATAAATATCGCTGCCAAGTGAGCAGGTCCCTTTTCTGATATGGCAAAAATATTGTGGATGAAAATTTATATCTAGCCACTTTGGGAAACAAAAGAAGGTAGTTGATTTATTGTTTTAATTAAAATATTAACTTTGCTTCCTTGATTGTTTCTGTGGGAAATTGGATGATGCTGGGCATTTGTTTAGTAAATGTTGTGGCAACCTCTTTGGTGGGTGGGTTGTGTTGGGGGTTTCTCTGTCTCCTCATCCCCCCTCTGCACCAGCTCTTGGGGGCAAGTTCCCTGCAGCTGAGGGTGAGGACTAAAAAATAAACTTCCTTCATTGTAATAAGTAATAGCAGAATCTTACTAACACCTCTTGGATTGGGTCCTGGTTTTCCATTCAGTGCTTTTATCCAAAGGCTGGTCATTCATAGGTTGTTTTTTGTTTGAAGGACGCTAATCTCCATGGCATTCATTGAGCTAAGAAGTGGTATTCTCTGAATATAGTTATTTTTCCCTGATTGTTGTAGCACACTTCCTCCACTTGAAGGAGGACAGGGAGGAGGGTGAAACAGCATAAACCACTTGAGGGAGAAGTGGGAGGAAACCGACCATCGCAGTATGTGTGGTAAGGGGAAAGTTGTCTGGTTTCAACTTGGACTGCTGAATTCACAATGGCTGTTTGTTATGATTGTTGTAGATACAGAAAGAACCATCTTCTCCTTGGGCTATTCCTAAAAGTCAAATTTGTGTTTTGGGAGGCTGGACTGCATCAACTGGCTTCAGATAAGTTTGTGTTCGTCCTGCTGTCCTGTGGGGTCTGTGTGTATCAAATCCCTTTTCCTTACTGGAAATACAATCATTTTCCAGATGCAGACAGGAGTGCTCTAGAGCAGTCTGAAATAAGTGCCAAGGTGAAAACATGTTGCTGTAGAAACTCATGCCAGACTTGCACATGGTTCGTGTGCGCTTCTGGGGCTGTGTTAGAAATAAAGACTCCAGCTATTTTTATTTTTTAAGTGGTATTGAGAACTGATTCTTCACTACTAAAAAACAGCTGGAACTAGCAGAAGGTGTATGCTACAGTTCAGAAAGGCAGGGAATTGACTGTGTGATGGGCTGATCGGGAGTCTGCTCAAGCTCTGGGAACCATCCATCAGCTTTAGTGGACTTTGGATATAGTGCCCCTGCTCGTGGCAGTCTATGCAATATGCAGCATACTGCATTCCACTTCTTTTTTTAATCTTCCCATAGGCTTTGTTGATATGGGGCAAAAACTCCCAAAAAACTGTTCTACAGCACCTCCTTCTTTCTCTCCTAAGCATAAAAGACTGTTGGTGACAAATGTACATAAATTTTGTGTCCTGTAGAGCTGACAGACACTGCTTGATTCTGAAACAATGCCATGGCGCATCCTCATCATCCCTTTCCCTTTGATACCTCTGCATCGTCTCGGATTCGCAATGCTGTTACTATAAAGCGTGGCACAGATCTAGTTACATGAGCTCTTTGTTATTTGACTGTATTCTGAGCAGCATCTTGGATAGTATTAAAGCATTTCTGTATGCTTTTTGGCTTTGAAAAATACAAACCCAAACCAAAACCCCATCAATCTTTGTTTAATCAAATTATACCTCTAAGAACTGTCCACATGGATATCTTATAACAAGGTGGTTGAATTCCAAATAGGACTTTGAAAATCCAGCTGGAGCAGAAAATCAAGTCTGATGGGAGATTTGCAGACACCCTCGCTTTCTTCCTAGAAAAATCACTGTAATATGTTGTGTTATCAATGCTTAAGTGACAACTGGAATTTGATTTAATTAAGAGCTATGCTAAGGCACATTGTATTTGATAACGCATTGTTTGTCTCTGAAGATGTAAACGTTCCTGGCTCACTGAAGCTGCGTTGGTTTCACTGACTGAAACTTGCCTGTTGACAGTTTTGTCAGCTGAAAGCATTAGGAGAGAATGAAATTACATTCCGGGCCTTGCCCCAGATGGGAATTGCTGTAATATGTTAAACCTCAAAAAGGCTGGAAGTGTAACAGAACAACATGACCGCAGTAAGATTTATTAGTGCTGCGTTCATCTTGGCTTTGGGCCATCCCCTGTCTGCAAACTTCCTGTTGATGTCCCATCTGGATTTATGTAGAAATTGATGGTAGGGTAAAGCGCTCTGCTCCTATCAGTTCACATTTGCACCGCTTTCTGCGCTGGATGTGCTATGAAGGGCTGGAAGCACCACTTGTTAAACTCTAATTAGCAGTCAAGCAGAGGAGAATGCAAGGTCACTTTAGCACTCCTGGAACTTCAATTATTTTCTGAATTGGAAGGGTGGGGGAAAGAAATCAAAGCCCATGCCTCTGAGTTCAGCTGTGTTTCTGAAACAGTCCCTTAGGAGATAAAAAATACTTGAATAGAGCCATTAAGCTCCAGTCTGCTCTGTATTTTGCTGTATAATTGTTGCAGAGGTCATACTTTAGTGCACACAATTTGGGTTTGATGTCTGCCTTGCTCTCAAACACATAGAGGGTGGGAGAAAGGAAACATCGTTGTGACTGTTGATTGTTTCCATTAGAGCAAGTGGGTGAGGCTTCCAAATCTCTGTGTAACAGCTCCTCCAGAGAGCTGTATCCAGCGGGTTTGCTGGCTGCTTTGCTCAGTCATCCTTTGGAGGGTGCCTCTTCCCTGCCCTCTATTGACAGGACCAACAGCCTCATAAAGCTGAAGTCAGGCCTTAGTAGCTTTAATCAGATGCTCCACCAAAAAATCTGGCATTCAGACAGCGTACTGCTCTGTTCAGCTTCAAGCTGAATTAGTTTGCATTATTGCCCATTATTTTTGGACTTACGCAAACTGTTTACCTGTATCCTGGGTCACTGATGCAAACAGACTATTATTATAGGTCTGAATCAACATTGCGGTGCACTCATCGGCAGTGCTGGCCTCCTTGTGCATACCGATTTATTCTCTAGATGAAGCCATGGTGAGTGAAGGCTCATTCTTCAGTGAAGGTGATTGAATGCAACTGCAACGGGTTGATTAAACTGAACGAAGAGAAACACTCGTGTGTCACTCAGCACGCTCTGCTACATGAAACCAGGGGATTAGTTATGGTGAATTTCTAGTAATGAAAGCAGGCAATCGGGTTCATCATAAAATCAGCTTAAAAGAGCTTTTTAGATTCCAGAGAGAGAACTAAAATAACTTGACCTACCTTGGTCCTGTAATCTTTAAATGCTGCTTAACATCCGCTCATCAGCACTTGGCAATAATATTTATTATGAACTTTTTAATAGCAGACACTGTCTTGTGTTGAAATTAATAATGCAGACGGATGCAATGTAGAGGAAAAAAATGTTATTACACAAGGGTTAAAAATGAAATGGAAATATTAGACTTCAGTAAGAAGAAAGTTGCAGCTACAAAAATCTTAGTGAGGTGACCAGCCTGGCCCAAGGGTGGCCCTGTGACCAGGGCACAGTGCAGCATCCTTTTAGTCCCTTGCAGGTAGTTACCATTAGAACCAGTTGTTCTTAGGGGATCTAAGTTAATAATGTAGTAATTGTAGAAACTCTCCTTGATGTGTGGAGAAGAGAGATGTGCTGAAGATGCCTTTAACATTTGAGCTGTTATTTGGAAATCACATTCTTTTCCCGAGCCTGGCAATTCTGTGTTCCTAACAGCAATACAGAAGGCACCTAATGTTAGGTGGGCTGGATTTGAGCCGTTATAGGCAGAGCAAGGACTTTGAAGGGCTACATTCCTTGTTGCACACTCTGTACTACTGAAAAATGTAACACAGGAACGCCTTATTTTCAACAGTTACCAAAGAAAAGTAAATTGCAATCTCAGCTTGAAACACCATCCTAGTAACAAGCTCTGTAGACCCTCACAGGTCCCAGTTATTTCTCTACTGAGCCTGTAATGTGCTCTATAAAACAGATTCCCTATAAAGCAGTCTGAAGATGTCAGCAGGCACTGAGTCCACATTTCCTTTTGCAGTGTGTTCCTGTCAGTTCTCTCAGGGTTAAGACAATAGGCCTTCTTTTTTTTTTTTTTTTCTGATTTGATTTTGTTTGGCTTCAGGTTTCACTCGTCTTTGTCATGCTTATCTCTTGGGTACCATCCTTCCTTGCAAGTCAACTGTGGCCGCCATCTACCTGTTGCATAAACAACTAGGAGCAATTTTAGGTATTTCTTGTAGCCCTTAACACTTTTAGAGGATTTTTTCTCTGCTATCATGAGTCTTCAACTTCAGGTCTGAAGGAGGAATTTATTATTGCCAATGCCCTGTAGAGAAGTCAAATATAATCTCTGCTCCTAGACGCTGTTCTTGGGTTCGTATTGTGGTTTCAGCTGGGATAGAGTTAAACTTCTGCGTAGTAGCTAGTGTAGTGCTGTGCTTTGGAGGTAGGATAAGAATAATGTGGTAACACGCTGATGTTTTAGTTGTTGCTGAGCAGTGCTGATACTCAGTCAAGTACTTTTCAGCTTCTCATACAGCCCTGCCAGCAAGGGGGCTGTGGGGGCACAAGAAGCTGTGAGGGGGCACAGCCATGATGGCTGACCCAAACTGGCCAAAGGGATGTTCTGTACCATATGATGTCATGCTCAGTGTGTAAACTAGGGGAAAGCTGGTTTGGGAACTGGCTGGGCATTGGTTAGTTGGTGGTAAGCAATTTT
>NW_010263414.1:0-58624 GCF_000690775.1 Eurypyga helias
TTCCTTTTCCTTTTCCTTTTCCTTAATTGTGTGTTGGTTTGATTTTGTGTTTGTCTGCATGCACTGATCCTCTTTACAAAGTTTGATCTACCCCAAAATAGCTGCTCATTTCTGCTTCAGTAGCCTCAAGCCTGCAGAGCACATGTGCACGGCTGCACAACCTCTCCGAGAGCAGCACCGGCACAACCCGAGCACGCAAAGCAGTGATTCAGCTCCAGCCCACAGAGATCCTCCCCAGGGAGGGCCAACAGCCTTGCAGCACACGTTCCAGGCGGCAGCTTTGCCACGCACAGCATGGCTCACGTGCCCTAGAGAGGGAAAGTTCATTTTGCCATGCCAAAATTTAGGCTCAACTAGCATGGCTGGAGTAAAAGCAGTGTGTTAGGGTAGGGGATGGGGATGCAGACTTGCTCACAGCCTTGGTTCAGGTGGGTTGGAACCAAAATGGGAGACACAACATCGTTTTTGTGGTCTGGAACATCTAAAGTGCATGTGGGCCAGGGAGAGGGAAGCAGATCCTGGAGCCTCCACTGCTCCCCTGGGAATTTCAGCTGAGGAGAACAGCCGGGTGCTATAAAGGTGCTGGCTCCAAAGCAGCAGCGTGACTTAAGCGCGGTGACACATCTGCAGGGAATAGTGCGTTAAAGGGACGGCAAGACACGAGCTGAGCCGAGAGCATCTGGAGCAAGAGTTAAATCCTAGCAGTGGGCTCAAATAACAGAAACTGAGATGACTTTATACCTTTTTCAATTAAGAAAGCCTCATCTTTTTGATTCAAATCCCGGAGCCACCCTGGGAAATGTTGCTACAGCAGTTTTCATTTACCACCATGCAAAACCCAGGCCAAACACCGACAGGTTATTTATGACCCTTCTTGTTTCACACCAACCCTTTTTTCTTGTTGACACACTAGGTTTTGTGGACAGGGGGGGTCTGGCATGCTTTATAAACACATACACAGGAAACACTTTGGTGAATCAGCGCTAGTCTCCGACCAGAGGTTGTGGTTGGCAGGAAAGCTGGGTTGGTGGGAAGCTTGGCTTTTGGGGGATGGGGAGGTTGACAGCCCCTGTGTGCCAGGGGGGTAAAACACCCTGCCATGCTCACTGCGGTGCATCACACCCCTGGCAGGGAAAAAGCTGAATTTAATGGTGCTGCTTCTTCTTTCAGATGACTTTATTGTGATTGCACTGTATGATTTCCCTGCCTCAAGTGACCGTGACCTGCAGCTGGTCAAGGGGGAGAAACTCCAAATCCTCTCCAAGTAAGTGACCTACTGCCAGAGGGAGGTTCAAAGATGAGCATGGTGAGGCTGGGAAAGGGGGGACCTTGAGGTCAGACACTGATCTGCAGCTCACCAGAGCGGAGCCTGTGTCTTAGATTTGCTCCAGAGGTTGACGCTGGGTACCCTCTTCTCTCTGCAAGGTGGAGAAGGTGACTTTTCCATGGTTTCCTTGGGTTACTCTGAGTTCAGGTAGGGTCCCTGCCTGGATACTTGTGGGACCTTCTTCACTGACAGTGTGCGTGGGCGCAGAAGTAGCGTAAATAACAACAAACACCTAGCTCCTGCTTCATATTTTGTGCTGATCGTGCTTTTGCAAAGGATGTGGGTTGGGCGTGGTCAGAGGAAGGGACAAAATAGAGCCAGAGGTGCGTGTGGTTTCATTTCACCACCTTCTCAGACTCACAAAAGAAGAGGCTGACAGTCTACCTGCCCAGTCCATAACAGAGCAGAGGTGGGCTTGGGTCTCCTGGTCATTTAGCCTTGTAGGGCTGCTCCATTCTTGACCATTCTGTGAGGTGGCCTCCAGAGGTGACATTCCACATCCAGATGCCTCTAGAGATGTCATTTCTCATCCAGATGCCATGGGCTGAGACCCATAAGGCAGTGAGATGGAGAGCCCGATGGGTGAGGATGGTTTTTGATCATGATTGGTGGCTGAGTCAGTGGTGGGAGAGCAAAACAGTTGGGTGTCTGGCAGAAGGAAGGAGCAGAAAGGAGGATCGCACATATCTGTATGCAAGAGAGAAAATAAACCCACATTGAACCAGATTTCCATCTATGCACTTATCATAGAATTATAGAAACATAGAATGGTTTGGGTTGGAAGGGACCTTAAAGATCATCCAGTTCCAACCCCCCTGCCATGGGCAGGGACACCTTCCACTAGACCAGGTTGCTCCAAGCCTCATCCAGCCCGGCCTTGAACACTTCCAGGGATGGGGCATCCACAGCTTCTCTGGGCAAACTGTCCCTGTGCCTCACCACCCTCTCCGTGAAGAATTTCTTCCTGATACCTAATCTAAACCTCCCCACTTTCCATTTACCCCTGTTACCGCTTGTCCTGTCACTACAGGCCCTTGTAAAAAGTCCCCCCCAGCTTCCTTGTAGCCCCCTTCAGGTACTGGAAAGCTGCAATACGGTCTCCCCGGAGCCTCCTCTTCTCCAGGCTGAAGGGGAGGCTTCTCCATCGTGGCACATAGCAGAGGTTTGGGCTTCCTCTGCGCTTGTGGAAAGAGACTGTCACCTCCAGAAATCCCTGAGGGACCAAAAGCCTTCAACCTCGAGGTGGTCCTAGAAAATCGAGAAGGACCCGTAGAGTGTATTAAGGAGCTCTGGTCTATCTGCCGTGCTCAAAACCCCAGAAACCGTGTTGTTGCCACGGTCTTATCCTGTCATGAAACTTCCTCTGGGCACTCATGCTTTTTCTTGGCTTGCTTTGCAGCGAAGGGGACTGGTGGCTGGCAAAATCCCTCAGCAGTGGGAGGAAAGGCTACATCCCCAGTAACTTCGTCGCACAAGTAGACAGTTTGGAAGAGGAAAAGTAAGTGCGAAAGCTTATGAATGGAGAACACCGATGCAGGGTTTTCCTTTCCACGAGAGCTCAGTCTCTCAAAGAGCTGTGAGAACAGCTTTTCTTCATGGCAGGAAGATGTCACTGCTGGGCTGGATGGCAAGAGGTACTTCATCATCCCCAACATTGCTGCCCAAATGTTCAGGAGGAGTTTTAAGCCCCATGTGTGGGCAGAGCAGGGAGGATGAGATTGCTTGAGGAGAGCGGGCAAAGACTCCTGTCCCACTAATTGCACCCACTGTGGAAAATGAGGATTTGGGGGAAAGAACATTTACATTTGCACTGGTAAATTAGCAATGCCAAGGACCATCCCGCTGAGCCAGTCCACCCACGCACAGAGTGTTAACTTCCTCAGCCTCCAAGAGGGTGTTGTATGCAAACTGGATCTGGGGATCACTCCGGAAGGGTGTGTTGATCCTAGTCTTGGATGTGCCAGGGACCACGTCAGCAATTTCATGGAGCAGACACTGAGTGCCCAGACACTGAGTGCCCAGACCCACAGTCTGCCACTGCTTGTTCCATTAGGCCAGTTGCAGCCTTCATGTTTGGTTCCCTGTAAAGAAGAGGGTAAGAAGGACTGAGCCAAAAAGGTTTATTTTACCTATAATACAAGCAGAAGAAGGAACTGTTCCCATAACTTATTCTCCTTTATGGCATTCAGTTACAAACAATCAGCCCCACTTGCAATCTCCTCTTGGAGGGGTATAACCATCATTGAACTCCGCAAATATTTATAGCGCACTGAAATGTGGTTGAGACATAAACGTTCTTTGTACCCAAGGGTACATTTAAATGGTTATGGGCACGTTATGTTCAGCCTCCAGCCCACGTATCTGCTTTATATACAGCCTGCCTGGGCATTGCTCAGGGCTTATTCACTTGGCAGGTGAGCAGTGGGTCCCTGCGTGCCTCAGGTGCTGTGCTTTGGCTGAGCTTGCACCTCTCTCCTGTACGGGGTAATGCACATACCACCTACTCTCTGATTCTCTAGCTGAATGGCTAGGCTGTGAAACAACCCCGAAGTGAACAAAATCTGGTGTTAATCTACTGAAAACAGTCTATTACTGGCACTTTCCAACAGATAAAAAAACTATTTGTTGATAAAAATAGCCTACAGTTTCAGAGCGTAATGGTAAAAAAATAAACTAACTGGAAAGAATTTACTTTTTTTTTTAGAGCTTTTCCTTTATCAACAACGATTTTTGCCTTTTCTGTCTCTCAGGTGGTATTTTAAAACTCTGAGCAGAAAAGATGCTGAGCGGCTACTTTTGTCTTCTGGTAACAAAGTTGGCTCTTTCCTTGTCCGAGAGAGTGAAACCAGCAAAGGTGAGATCTGCAGAGCAAGCGTAACTCCTCCTTATCACCGTGGCTTGGGAAACCCTTCAGGGCTGAGCTGCAGCGTTCAGCTGTGTCCATGTTTCTTGGATTTGGCTGGGCAAAACGAGGCTTGCTAGGCTCAGCAGGCCCGTAGGAGTGAGCTGGGGATTGGGAGGGAGATTTATTTATGATGCCACTGGTACATGTAGCTCAGGTTGTGGTAGAGGTGGGTCTCATCACCATAGTTTCTGGAAGAGATGCAGAAACACAGATAAGCAGAAAAGACTTTCCAAAACAATGTGTAGGGTGTTTCTTTTCCTTTTCTCCCTGAAGAAATATTACTCTTTTTTTTGTCAAAGGGAGATTCTTTTATACATTCTTAAAGAAATATTTCTCCTGCTTGCAGCAGAAACTTGCAGAGTTTTGGAAAGTCTTTTGGTGACACATTTTCACAGTGGAAACGTGTTTTTCCTGATAGTCTGTAGCTGGGGGAATTGATGCAAACCAGGACTTTCGGAAGGAGACTGATGAGCAGGAAAGGTGGACTTCATCCACTTTCCTTCCATGTGGACATGTCTGGCTTTTGAATACACAGAATCACAGAATCATAGAGTGGTTTGGGTGGGAAGGGACCTTAAAGATCATCTAGTTCTGACCCCCCTGCCATGGGCAGGGACACCTTCCACTAGACCAGGCTGCTCCAAGCCTCATCCAGCCTGGCCTTGAAGACATCCAGGGATGGGACATCCACAGCTTCTCTGGGCAACCTGTTCCAGTGTTTGGAACATGATCCAACAAGGATGGAAAGGGCAGAGCACTGTGGTCATTTCTCTCAGGCAGTGGACATAGTTATTAATCATAACACTTAACAAGTAATTACAACTTCTTTGTTCTGAGTAGACAGTCTGGAATCTAGTTTAGGTTGTTGTGTGGGAATTTCATGTTGTTTATTTCCTACATTTCTCTCCTGATATCCTCTGGGCCAGCAGCATGGAGGAAATGATGCTCATGGTAGTCCCACAGTTCCGATCTCAACCAGCTCCATACGGTAGTTCAGGAAAGTATTTCAGTCTTGCTGTGCTTTGGTTTCTTTCCTGGGAAATGGGTACAGGAGTCTTCCCTTGCCACATGGGAAAAGTTGTTTTGTGTCTTCCTAATAGATCAGTAGAGACTTGAAGTATCCCTCCACAGTAATAAGGGAACATCTTTTCCTTGACTTGATTCCTAAGTGCTTCTACAAGACTTCAGCCAAACAGATAAATCGGATCCTTCATTTTACAACTAGTTCTTGCTTACAGTACCTTCTCCTTCGTCCTTTCTTGTCTGTTTTACTCCATTCACATGGGAGGTCTCCAGGGCAGTATCTGTCCCTTCCTCCATGGCTACATCATTATCAATAAGTTAAACAATGCCAGAGCCTGGATAACACAGCTGGGCCATCCACACAGTCTCTGTACAGGTTTTATCCTGGCATCAACCAGGCACCTTTCCCAGTAGCCAGTCTGAGTGTAGCCACCCTGTTTCAGAGGCCGAGAGAGTTTCATGGTGCGGATGTGACCCCAGGACTAGAAAGCAGGTTCTGGCATGACGTAGCTTACACACAGATGTAGTCTGAGCCCTGGATGTGTTGCAGGCCTGGCATTTCAGCCACCTCCAATGTCAAGATTTGACAAACAGGGTCAAACTGGAGTGCTGGTCTTGAACTGGTGTGGTATGTGGTGTGCTAAGTGGGACAACAGGATGCTCATCTTCCTGCAGTGCTCTCCCTCCGGCCATCAGGCAGGTATGCTGTGTTAGCATTATAGCAGCCTACTTTGACTTCCCACCCTCTCCATGCCTGGGCTTACCTCCACAGGTCCCTGCTGCGATGATGCCAAGTAGGAGGGCTCTTTTCCATGCGGATTTGCAGTTTTCAGAACTTATAGGGAAAATTCAGGCCAGGAAACATTGAAGAGACTTGTTTTTAAACATTTCCCTTTACAAGTCCCCTGTTGTGTATGTATATTGCTTTCCTTGCTGCCTTTGTGATGCTTTGAAATGAGCAGGTTTTGACTACTCACTACATGCTGCTCTTCCTTATCCCCTTCTCACTCCCCCCTTCGCTTGCTGGGATATTAATGTAAATGGTAAGACTGTGCATTGCACTCAGGAAGGGTAGGGAGCAACACACATGCTGTGCACAAGCCCAGCAGACACTCGTGTGTTGTATCTGAAGGTCTGGGAAGGAGTGAGACTCTCTGCCCACCTATGTTCCTAATCTTTGTGGCATCTCTAGATGTCACACATGGATGGGATCAGACCTTTCCCTACCCCTACTTCTGCTAGCCACAAGCTGCAAATACAGGATGAAATAATTCCCTGCAATTCTCAGGAGTGTGTGTGGGTCTAGGTTGCACAGGGCTTGGACAGAGTTGGTGGAGTCCTGAGGTTCAAGGAGAAATAACCAGGCTAGACCTGATCTTGATGTCCTGTCTCTGCTGTCTAGAAACAGACTTAGCTGGAGGTGTGTAATATTCTATATGAGCATGAAAGTTCCATGTTATTTCCAAATGGTCAGAAATCAGCTTCTGCTTTGAAATGAGACTCACCTGTACCTTTTCTGATATTTAGTATTCTGCCTTAAAATATGGCTGTTATTCCTTCAAACACCTCACCCTCTGAATGATCCTATGCCATCAGCTTCTACCCAAATACCCTGTATTTTAGAGTGCTTGAATGGCCATGGTGACACCATCTGATCCATCTTAACCACAGCTTCCTCCTCCCTAAAGAGAAGCACATCTCCAAATGCGCTGTGAAACTGTGATCACTGATGTAAAACACCCTGTGACCCACCACGAAATATCCAGAGCAATGCCATGGAATTAACCCCACCCTTCAAACCCCACAGGTTCTTCATATTTTCCTCCTCTGCAACATATATGTAATTCACTTTGCACATCATCAGCAACATTTGACATCCAGGGCCAAGTGGTTGTCCCATATAGGGTTGTTTCAGCCACAGGGGGACACAGAAACATGGAATGGTTTGGGTTGGAAGGGACATTAAAGCCCACCCAATCCCACACCCTGCCATGGGCAGGGACACCTTCCACTAGACCAGGTTGCTCCAAGCCTCATTCAGCCTGGCCTTGGACACTCCCAGGGATGGGGCATCCACAGCTTCTCTGGGCAACCTGTCCCAGTGCCTCCCCACCCTCTCTGGGAAGAATTCCTTCCTGATGTCCAATCTCAGTCTCCCTCTTTCTGTTTAAACCCATTACACCTTGTCCTGTCACTCCCTGCCCTTGTATGAAGTCCGCCCCAGCTTTCTTGTAGCCCATCCAGGCTCTGGAAGGTGATATAAGGTCTCCTTGGAGCCTTCCCTTCTCCAGGCTGAACACCCCCAACTCTCCCAGCATGTGTCCATAGCAGAGGGGATCCAGCCTTTGGAACATCTTCATGGCCTCCTCTGGGCTTGCTCCAACAGGTCAATATCCTGAATGTCGGGGGCATTCTGCACCTTGTCTAAGATCAGCACCTATTCACAGTCCATCTGAAGCAGTGTCTCATTTTGCTCAAGGTTAAAGATACTGAAGATCTACAAGCCTGGGGGCCTCACTTTCAGTCAACATTTTGCAGAGGCAAAGGCACATTCAGCATCCAGGGAAGATGGTCCTTGTTAAAACAGTGTGGGAAGCAGACCATCAGTGAAATCATTGTCAGAGAACTAGCTGAAGCTGCTAGAAATCAACAGATCTTCCCCAGAAGTAATAATCATTCTGAAACCCACAGGAACACAGTTGCACAGCTGTGCCGAGTCACAAACTCCTGGCTTGCAGCAAGACCTCTGCGTCTGTGCTCCTGGCAGGATCCATATCCAGTTGAGCTCCTGGGTTTCCCATTGGGAAGACGTTATGAGCCTGATGAGACCTGTAGGAATGGGAGATGCCACATGTGTAATGTGAAAGAGGGACTTAGTCTGAGATGCAGGCATCAAAATGTAGATATCACATGTGGTAGTTGCCTGAGCTCCTGCTGTAGCCTGCAGGGTTGGTTGGTTTGGTTGCCAAACGCCGAACACCTTGGAGTCATCTCCAGGTGTTCCACTAGAATGTGTGGTTTTACACCATATCTGCCGAGTCCATGTAGATGTCCCAGAGCATCCCAAGTCATACTAAATACCCATTTTTGGGTGGCTGAATCAGCCTTAGGTATGATGTGAAGTTGAATCCCATCCTTTCAACTTTCTGTTGCTCTTTCCCATACAAAACTTGCCACCCTTTGAACAGGAAGGACATGAGACACCTTGTAGGATGGTTTGGGGATCCTACACCCAGATCCTAGAGCTGCCCAGGGTGATATTTGGTTGAGCTCACACTGCCCTGGGCTGCTTTCGAGTGCCGGTGTAGATCTCTGTGTGTCAGCCCAGGTTTGTGCCCGGACGCAATGCAGGACTGTAAGATAGGTGAATGTCGCTTGTAGCTGAGGAGCAAGAACTCGTTTTGTCCATCCTGGCTCTCATCCGGGGAGATTAGGAGTCCTGCCATCTGTCCAGCTCCACTTAACATTTTTCCTTTGCTGCTGTCACTGGGGAAGAGAGGATTGAAGCTTTGCAGCCCTTGTGCTTTGCCTTTACACTGCAGCTCCCAAGGGAACAGTAATTGGCCACAGTGAATGACAGGGAGAGCTCTACCACACTCACTCCAGCAAAATCTGGTTTGGGGTGAAATACAATCGTTAGCTCTAATGACAGGATAAATCTTAATGCTGGGAGTAGGCAGCTGATAGATTGGCCTGGAGGGTGCCTGGAGCCCTTGTCCCTGCTCCATGCTGCACATCACTGGTCTGAAAGACGCAAAAGGATTTTAAGGGTCAGTGGGGTGTGGAAAGGAGGTCCTGCAGGAGACCAGGCATTTTGGGTGCAATGCTAACAAACAGATCAGGTCTCCTCTGCTGACTCTTGGTCCCCAGGCACACACTTGCACACGTTAGTCATTTGCTCCTTCTGCAGCGCTGCCTGTTGTCAGTGCAACTGGGTTCACACCAAGTCTGCCTCCTTCCTCTAGCAGGCCTTGCCTTGAAAAATATCCCACATATCCTAAGTCACATCCCAGGCGGGCAAAGCATCCTCCTGGACTTGTGCCATATACGGCCAATTCTGATGGGCTGCAGCCTGGCCTGCACGCTATATCGATCGCTTTGAAATTAAAATAGCACCATTGTCCTCAACAACAATAATAGAAGTTGTTGTTATAATAAGAATTATTATTGTATTTATTATATATAACATGTTGTTGTTGTTGATATTATTATTATTATTAACTTAGGGACACATAGGTACCACGGAGGAGGTCTGGGGCCAAGTGCTAGGCAGTGTGAATGTGGATGATCAACTCTAGCAGGACTTGTGCTGAGCACTGAGGACACAAGCCCTGTCAACACCTCTCTGCACCCACCAGGAACCAAAGATCACTCCCCAGGGAAGATGTCCTGAGCTGTGTAGTGACCTTTGGTCACTATGACATTGTCTGCAAAAATGAGCCATTCCTTTGTCCTTTCCTTGAGTATTTTGTTGCCTCATTGAAGATGCAGGGGGGCTACAAGAAAGCTGGGGGGGAATTTTTTATAAGGACAGGGAGTGATAGGGCAAAGGGTAACGGATTTGAAGTGAAAGAGGGGAGATTGAGATTGGACATCAGGAAGGAATTCTTCCCGGAGCGGGTGGGGAGGCACTGGAACAGGTTGCCCAGAGAAGCTGTGGATGCCTCATCCCTGGAAGTGTTCAAGGCCAGGCTGGATGAGGCTTGGAGCAACCTGGTCTAGTGGAAGGTGTCCCTGCCCATGGCAGGGGGGTTGGAAGTAGATGGTCTTTAAGGTCCCTTCCAATCCAAACTGTTCTGTGGTTCTATGATTCCATGAACATTATGCCACCTTATCTCATAGTCCAGTCTCTGCAGAAAGGGAGTCCACCCTACAATGACTTCTAGCACTTGGAAAAATTTTAGACTCTCCCAAGTTCTGCTTGTAAAGGTTTATAATCACTGCAACAGCAAAACTATCCACAAAGGAGGTTTTCTTTTGCTATTTTTAAAAAATACAAATGTTTTCCAGCCACAGTATAAGGGAACTGCTGGTGCTGTGATGGAGAAACACCAGCCAATGAGTGTCATATGTCAGTAAACTCACCTCACATGTAGGGTTAGGGTTTCGGGGTCACCGTGGAAGGCCCCACTTCTGCTTATGATCCCACATGACAGATACATACTTTTAAACATATATAGATTTGCCTTTCCAAACATTAAAAAAAAGGCAGCCTATCAACCCGGGTGACGTATTAGACTTTCCACAGCCCAGCAGGCTTGCAACAACTTGCTCTGGAAATACAATCCAGACAAAGGGGGAAAAAAAAACATTACTAAGCTGTATTGAAATTTACACTGACATAGGCTGGAAGTTGCTGCTCTGTAGCAACATCTAGTGATGATTTTGTGCCCAAAAAACCAACCCTGTGGTTTAGATTATAAACCCTTTATAAGGAGAGAACAGCAAGTTGGAGTAATAGATCATTGAGCCTGGTGGGACTTGCCATGGGAAAACAAGGGCTGGGAGACATGTCTGCAGCTGTAGGCAGATAAGGAAAGAGGGGGTAGCTGGTCCCTTATTAGGGTGCTGTTTGTCCTCACAGTTCCTTCTCCTGTTCATTCTCCAGGTGCCTATTCCTTGTCTGTGAGAGACAGTGACTCTGCTCACGGGGACATCATCAAACACTACAGGATCCGCTCCTTAGATGGCGGGGGGTATTACATCTCCCCCAGGATGACTTTCTCCAGCCTGCCAGAGCTAATCCATCATTACAGCCGTAAGTTGTTTGCCTTCCTAATGGGTTTGTCTCCTAGCAGAAGGTAGGCATGTGGACAGAGGGAGGACAGGCTTACTGGTCACACCACCACTCCATCCACTTGCATGGGCCAGGTGTGCTCCTACAAGCAGAACTTGGGTACCCATGTCTTGTTTTTCATCCTAGGGCATTGCAAGGGTGAGCTCTTCCCACAGCCTAATAACCAGGGATTGTCTCCCATCAGGAGAGGAGAGATGAATGCTGATGGGTTGTGCAGGAGGGATGCTTGGAAAGCAGGGTTTAGACTTGCTGGGAAGGAGAATTTGCTTCTCTATGGCTCCCTTTGAGATTTTTCCTTTCACTAAGTCTATCTGGGTGCCTTGAACCCTGTGGCTGAAGCTTTTTTGTGCTTGTGGAGGTTTCCCATGGGCTGACTTTTTCCTGGCATGTGTATATGGAGAAGGAAGTTAGCTCTGGGGCTGAAAGTTCATCCCATCGCACTGAGCCATCCTGTGCTTTGTTCTCACACAGTGAAGGGGGATGGCCTGTGCCAGCGGCTCACAGCTCCCTGCATATCCCTGGTTCCCCAGAGACCCTGGGCACAGGACGAATGGGAGATCCCACGGGAGTCTCTGAAGCTTGTGAAGAAACTTGGCAGCGGGCAGTTTGGGGAAGTGTGGATGGGTAAGTATAAACCCCCCTTTCCAGGAAAGGAATATATGAACTGGGGAAACAGAAAGCCCTCTCTCCATAAGATAAGACTAGTCTGGGCATAGGGATCTTAAAGCGTGAACACATATTTAGGGGTACGCAGGCAGCAGCAGATGCCGTAACCCTGGGAAGGACCAGGCAGGTTGTGTTTGCACAGATCAGTGGTTCCGCATGAGTTTCACAGGCTGGATGCCCCTGAGAGGTGTTGAAGTAACTATACACTCATCTCCTGAGACACGCTCTCGTTCTTCCGGGGAATTATGGGCATGGTTGTAGGATCTAAAGTTAGACACAACAGCTGGGTGACACTACCCTACTTTTTTCTGCTCCCCTGTTTCACTTTATAACCCAGATCTGAATCCCTTATGTCTTGATGCCCACTGTGAATCAGTGGGAAAGGAAGTGGGGTAAGCTCAGCTTCCTTTGCTGTCCTCTTTGTGGTCACTTGTTGCCTTGGCAATCGAGATTGTGGACAGGACCAGACTGAGTCAACGTCCTGACTGCAGAGTCCTGGCTTTTTTTGTGGTGTTTGGATTATTTGAGAATCCAGCTGGCGAGAGGTCCCAGGGTTTTCACCCAGAGTCTTGCAAGGCTGGGATGACTGCATGAGGATGGGCTCACTGCATGGGCATCCACCATCCAGAGCGGGAATGATCCCTGATGAAGCCTCATGGATCGACAGTAGTGCCATGTCTCTCCCTTCTCCTCTCATACCTACTGGTTGCTCAGAGACCATTCGCACTGAGATTTTCCATTTGTTTCCTGTTGGGAGATTGAAAGCTGTGCCATGGTTTTCTGCTCCCTGTTCTTCAAGCTCTTCTCCTTCATATTGCACATCCTGACAGAGCTCGTAGAGAGGCCAAAATTCCTCAATGCATCATTATCTCTCTGCAGGCTATTACAAGAACAACATCAAGGTGGCTGTGAAGACCATGAAAGAGGGAAGCATGGATCCTGATGCCTTCTTGGCAGAGGCAAACTTGATGAAGAGGCTCCAGCATAACAAACTGGTCCGGCTGTATGCAGTAGTCACGAAGCAGCCAATCTACATTGTGACAGAGTACATGGCCAACGGTAAAGAGGCTCATTGTTTTTCATTGGGTTTCTGCAAAATCAGGTCAACAAGCTGGCTGGTACTACAAGGGGTGGGGAGAAGGGCATTGTGCCAATTCTGTAAGTAGAAGGACTAAGGGATCCACAAGTTTGGTTCTAGTACTGGAAGGGACTTTCTGAGTGAAGAAATCATGTGTCTTCTGGTCTCCTATTTCATAAACTGCTTCACAAGATGTTGGTGATGGTGGTAGATTTAGATTACATATCAGGAAGAAGTTTTTCCCGCAGAGGATGGGGAGGCACTGGGACAGGTTGCCCAGAGAAGCTGTGGATGCCCCATCCCTGGAAGTGTCCAAGGCCAGGCTGGATGAGGCTTGGAGCAACCTGGTCTAGTGGAAGGTGTCCCTGCCCATGGCAGGGGGGTTGCAACTAGATGGGCTTTAAAGTCCCTTCCAACCCAAACCATTCTGTGATTCTATGAATCTATGGTCCATTTGAAGGGTATTTAAAGTTCTTATCTCCACTGTTCCTCATGGAAATTTGATTTAAATTTTTACTCCCCTCATGGTGAAATTGTCCTTTCTTTTGGCACTCTTGTCTATAAGGCTTTGAGTGAAGAATGGTCAGCAGTTTGCAAAAGGTCTGTGCAAAATACATGGGAAAAACAGGCTGCACTTGGGAATTTTTCTCATGGAATATGCCCCAGAAAACACCCACTGTGATTCCTTGGGTTTTCTCTGGGATGCAGCCAGTTTTGTTGTATATATTCAGAGAAGCACCGGGAGACAACAAATGCAAAGGCTTATTCAGAAGAGTCAACAGCAGTTTTCCTTCTTTTGCAGGGTGTTTGCTGGATTACTTGAAGACCGAAGAAGGAAGCCAACTGAACCTCCCAAAACTCATTGATATGTCTGCTCAGGTTAGTGAACAGCCTCCGGGAAACAGTCTCAAGACCATGATTTGTCACTGCCTCGGTGAAATTCTTGCACTTCTGAAGTCTGTCAGAGAGTGGATTTCATAGAGAAAAACAGCACCTCCTGGTGTGCTCTTAGAGGGTTTCTCTCTCAGCCCTCGTGCTGATGTGCATGTCAGCTCAGCAATGCTCTGCTGTCCTTAGGACCACCTCTGGGGAACTTAGTGCTAGAGAACTGGGGTTTGATTTTTGGGTTTGGGGTTTGTTTTGTTTTGTTTTGCTTTGTTTTTCTGGCGTTTTTCTGGCGTGCTGAGCAGGAAATGTTTGTTTCTCTTTTTACCAAAAGGAAGAAAAAGCTCAACAAAGAGACTCTACATTGAAAATGTAGAGACATGCTGGCTTTTGGTAGTTCTTCCCTTCTGACAATTAGGCATAAAGTTCTGACCCTCAAATCTGGGAATATTGCTCCTTATGAGAACAAACTTTTGCCTTTGTAGGTTTGTTTCCCTCTAAGCATACCCAGTCTTTAAATGGTCACCTGCACTGTAAGACTTTAGTCCAGAAGTGCTGCTAAACTCAAATAGGTCAAAGTTAGGGAAACCACAACCCGAGTGGCAGCATCTTGGCAACAAGTTGTACATGAAGGATGAGACTGGCAAAGTCACTCCATTTTGGTCTTAGCCAGCTGATGACAGAGTTTGGCTCGCCCAGAGTGGAGTTAGGCTAAAATACTGGGAAAAAAGTCATGTAGCCACAGTGTCATAGCTGAATACAGCTGTTTTGATGTGCAGGTCTGGGATTTACTCATAAGAACACTCAACATCTCTTGGTCAAAGCAAGCCTCAGAAAACAATGTCTAAAGGCTGGACACATGGTTCCAGCCATCATACAGGGTTATTTTATAATGTATTAAAAAGTGGAGAATCTTTATAGTTGAGCAAATATTATGTGATAGTGAAAAATTTCCCTTTTTCCTTTAACCAGGACCAAAATATTTAAATACTTTAAAGCAGTGTCCCCATCCATCCTTCTTATTTTCCTCCACATCCCCATGAAAGGTGCAGGGGAGCGTATTTCAGTGTTTTCCCTCTTCACCACTGATAAACCTTCCACCTCTGCAGCTTTATCTTTGTGGTCTGTGAGAGGGCAGCCCCCTGTTTAGTATCTTTCCCTTAATTTCTTCCTTCCTTCCCTCCTTCTCTCTTTACTTCCCCATTTCCCTCTCTCCCTTTTTCATTCTTTCATTCCTTCTCTTGAATCGTATAGCCTGTGGTTTGTTTTAAATTCCTGATGGTTAGCAGAATCGTCATAATTCATCCATATTACAGAGCCCTTGGGTTTGGTGGGAGTGTTACCCCAGAAATTGATGGCTTGATGCATTTCCATGGAAGGGGAAAATGCAGTAGCCAGGACAACCTGCGCTCAGCTAGAGTCACAGGGGTGACCCAGAGCAAAGCTAGTAGCCAACACTATGCCCAAGTTGGAGGCAGGGACACCAGAAGCTACAAATACTCATGCATTTATTTAACACAACATTATAACTTGTGTTGGACACATGGAATAACAAAGCGTTTCCAAGCAGGTGTGTGGGGAGAGGTCAATGGTTTTGTCTGTCCCAGGCACGAGGGTGGTATAGCTCTGACAGCACACTGGCTGCAGGAATCCCTGGCAGAAACCCATCCCTGGGTGCACCCAAATCTTCTCTCTGAGTTCAGGGTGGAAGCCTTAGATATGATCACATGACGTGGCCTGAACTGGCCAGAAGCCTGTCCACTACAATGGTCAAATAGTCCCCACAGTGGGCACCACCACCGGGGTCAAGCACGTGGGAGTCACCTCTCCATGGGCACCTGGAAAAACTCACCTACCTGCACACGCTCCCAACGTCCCTCCATGCACTTTGCAGCATCCTGCACTGTGCATGACTTCCAGGACCAGGATAATCAAAAGCAGACAGAACTCACACACCCCAGCCCTGTAACAACCCGCACAAGCCACCCATGGCCCGTGAGGTAGGAAGGATTTTGCCCATCTCTGAAGGCATGGGAGTCAATCGGAAGGACATCTTTCATTGCTCCCCTTCCCACCCCAGCACCACCTCCCTTGGGCAGGGATTCAGACACTCACTGGGTAGCTCCGGAAGGAGGAAAAGGGTAGTCTCCTGAGCTATTTTGCAATCTCTTCATCTGCGGTGTCGGGATGACATCACAGCCCAACAGGCACCCAACCCTCCTGAGCGTAATTTTGGATCCAATACCGTCCGTCAGAGTTAAAATTAGAAATATCTGGGCCAATGCATTTGATCTTGTGGTCAGTCTTGAGGATACATGCTCGAAAGCACGCTGGGCTGGAGCAGGCCCATCGCCGGGTACTATCTCATTAACATCAGGGCAGGAAATTACATCAATTCTTCCATTTTCCACTGCAGCAAACAGCACTTGTGCTGAAGGGGTGTTGACACAGGTTAGAAATGCAGCATTGGAAAGTATGTGTTAGTATCCTGTTTAAAACCACATGTAAGTCGAGATACTGATGTGAATCTGTATGGGGTGGAAAATTGCTCTGCCATCACCCACAAGCACATAAAAGCTTTAATAGGTACTAACCATTATTAGCAGAGGTTGCGTGCAGCCACTCACCCTCCTGATAAATGACCCAAATCTGAAACTCAACTGATAGAGCAACTTTGCAAGCTTTTTTTTCTTTATTTCCCAGCTCCCAGCAATAAAATCTTGCTGCTGTCATTTATAGGGGCTTGTCACACATGAGGCACTTCCCCAGGGCTGCTCCTCCTCCAAGGAACTAAATAGGGAAATACCAACTTGGGAGCAAGAACATTCCAAATTAAAGTTTGCAGCCAGGACAAGGGATTTGTCCAGGGACATATTCTCTGTCCTAGTAATCTTTCTATGGATATCTGTGTCTAATGTATCCTGTAGGTATCCGAGGGGAACAGTGTTGTGTCCTAGGTCCTAGTCTGGACAGAAAATATCAGTCTCAGTTTTATTTTGGAGGAGTCTACAGGGGTCTCCTCCCCACCCCAAAGCAGACCAGTGAGGGAGAACAGAGGAGGTTGCTGAAGAACATCTGGTTGTCCTAGATCTGGACTTCACTACTGTAATGGAGGGACAGATGAGCCCTTTGAGTTTCTTTTTCTTTTTTAAATTCATGTATTTAATTTAATCTGGATTATTTGTGATTAAAATCCCAGCTAGAGGGGAGAGTCTTGTGGCAGAAACTGGGAATCCAGTGATGTGGCTTCAGGTTTGCTTCAACTTCCTGCATCTCGCTACAGACAAGACTCACAGCTGTAACTCCTGAGCAAAACAGAGAGTGATGCTTCTGTTCTGCTTGACTTGGCTGCTTAAAGCTTTGGGAGGCTGAGTGCATGCTGGTAGAGCTGCACATACGCACATGTACATGGGCAATATCCCTTTATGCATGTATCACAGAATCCCAGAATGGTTTGGGTTGGAAGGGACCTTAAAGACCATCTAGTTCCAACCCCCCTGCCATGGGCAGGGACACCTTCCACTAGACCAGGTTGCTCCAAGCCTCATCCAGCCTGGCCTTGAACACTTCTAGGGAGTTTATATATCTGCCTGTTGATCTATCTGTCTATCCATCCATCCATGGAGCATGCATGCATGTCCATGCATGTGGAGACATGTGAGCAACCCTATATGCATGCTGTGCTTTTGTCAAGATGGGTAAGACACAGGCAAGCTAGCTTGTTGTCCCAGGGAGGTAACTGGTGAAGACGGACTCTTCCTCCTCTCCTAGGTGGCAGAGGGAATGGCGTACATCGAGCGAATGAACTCCATCCACCGCGACTTGAGAGCCGCCAACATCCTCGTCTCGGAGACGCTCTGCTGCAAAATTGCTGATTTTGGCCTGGCTAGGATTATCGAGAATGAATACTTGGCACAAGAAGGTGGGTGGCGTTCCCAGCATTGCCTCACCAAGACATTTCCCTTATCTCCAATCCTCCTGCCACGCAGACGTGCCAGGATACGGGGTGTCCAAGGGCTGGGTCCAGGTGTGGGGCACCACTGCCGATGGCGTGAGACCAGAGCCCCCATTGCTGCCCTCCTCAGCACCCAGGCAGCAGACAGAATAAACAGGAGACACAAAAATGGGGTCCCAGGAGAGGAAGCAGTGCTTGGGGACAAGAAAAAGTGAGGTTTGCAGAGAGAAACAGGAAAAAAGTATTTTGGCACTGCTTGGGGAAGTCCTGCTATGTTAGTGGAGAAATTTTACCTCTACTCATGAAACCTGCTGCCTGCGCCTACGTGTTCACAGTGAGTCAGTCCGAAGGGAAGGAAATAGCAGTGTAACTCGGCCACCCCACACGGCGCAACTGCAGAGCTGGAGCCACGAGCCTGGACCTAAAGGCAGGTTCCAGATGTCCCAGGCAAACAGAGCCCAGATAAGATCAAGTCCCTTCCACAAACAAAACCTGGGAGAGGGTTTGCTGCTTGGATGGTGTTTCTCATGGGAACAGATTACCTTGAGCATCTAAACCAAAACAAACAAGCAAAAAAGACATACAAAAAGAGTATTTTCCCATGTTAATGTTAAATCCCATTATGATTCCACCTGCAAAGCCAATCCCCTTGATAGGACTGAGTATCTGAACTGGTAGTGGACTGGAGAGCGTGACCATGAGAGGTGACAACTGGTTTGGTTGTTGCAGACGTCCATCTACAGCCATTTGACCACAGGGTTGAGTCAAATTCTTCGGGCAGCAGCTTTTCCTCTGTACTGATCTCTGGCTCTGAGGTTACGTCATTCAGATTGCAAAGAGACTTTACAGAACATCAGGGAAGCAAGCAGAACGGACTGAAATAAAACAAGGAATTCTGGCAAAAGTGGCACTTAGCAGAAGATTTTTCAAATTCTGGAAATCCGTCTGCGTCTAGAGTTGGGATGAAGCTAAAATTTCCCGTAGAAATACTCAGGGGAAAGGCAATTAAATTGATTTTATTTTTTTCTTATAAGTTAGGAAACTTTTCTTTCATTTTGTTGTTCCCAAAATACTTTATGATACAAATTATACCCATTTAAAAAATATTTCAAAAGTAGTAAAAGCTCGCAAATGTAATTTGTGAAATGTCATGATGGGGTACTGTGAGATTGCTGCAATTCTTTAAGTCTGTTTTTATCCTTAAGTTTTGGTGAAATCAGTATAATTCTGTTAACATACCCAAAGGAGCTACATTTCCAGGGGAAAACAGGTCCTATCAGCATTTTTCCAGCTGGCTTTAATCTGAAATAACAACTGCCCCTCTATCTACATTGAGCAATTTTCACTTCACAGACTGTATTTCCGAGCCTCGTCAGTCTGCTTGTCAGAAGTATGATGTGCAAGCACAAGGGCACTTATTTCACACGCTGCATGTGGGTTTTCAGTCCTGAAAATACATATACAAATAAAAATGTGGTATCCTCTGCAGTCTTTAACACATTCAGTTCCTACTTATCAAGGTATTTGGGGGGATTTTTTGGCCTTAACTAACTGAAATTGCGGTTTTATGGCCATTGCTATCCGCAGCGTGCAAAGCAAAATCTTGGTGGAGAAAATAAAATGGGACTTTTTTGTTTTTGATATACATATGCAGCTTAAAGAACCAAAGAGATGGTATTTGCTGTATCTTTTATGCAGTTTTGTGAAAAACAGCTCCCTTCCAGTGAGTGAGTTTATACAGAATAAAATCCTACTGTTGTTGTCCTCTAATACAGCTACCCAAGGCACGGCCTTTGAATAGCACAGACACACAGTTTGGGCTACAGAAACCCACTGGTTCCCCACAGCAGGTTGCCACCTGAAGAGCGATGTGTCTCTCAGGAGAGCTGCTTGATGCCCAAGGGCTGTGGCAGGCACAGCTCTCTCCCAACATTGTGCCCTCGGCATGCACGGCTCAGGTCCGTGCTGATGTTCCTGGCTCCATCCCTGAGATCCCATTGCTAAACTTACAAGAGATGCAAAGGTGTTAAAAGACTGCAGATTCCTCTAACTTGGTCAGTAAAAGAGCTTGCCTAGATTTGGTTTTAATAAGCATATTATTAGTTACCTAAGGAATTCCTTTCATCATTTGCCCTCTGTGTATCTGTTTCTATGGACGTTTATAAGTATATACATGCAAAAAGAGTCTTTTAAAACAAAATAGCCTTGACTGAACTGGAAAAAGAACGAAGAAAGGCAAAGAGATGCCAGGTAGAAATGTCTTTTTTTATAAAAGGAGGAAATAGGCAGAAATTACCTTCCTCTGATCTTACCTCCCTAACATCAGCACCATCAGTAAGTCCTAGCCCAGCCCCCTGATGCAGTCAACCAGGACCCAGGATTCATTTTTTGGGGAACTGCTTGCCAGGGACTGTGGGAGTAGAGGGAGATGCTGTATCTCCACGTGCTATTTCCCTTTCCTTCGTCCGGACAGGTGCCAAATTCCCCATCAAATGGACAGCGCCAGAGGCCATCAACTTTGGAGTTTTCACCATCAAATCCGACGTGTGGTCTTTCGGGATCCTCCTGACAGAAATCATAACCTATGGCAGGATCCCTTACCCAGGTACGGCGTGCTGCGAACACGGGATGAGCGTCAGCTTCAAAGCATCTAGCGTTGTTTAACGCTTGGAGACACGTGCCCGCGTGTGCACACATGTGCCCAGACACACACCCCTGTTTCTTGATGCTGGGTTTCTTCTTCTCCCATAAGCCCCAGTTATACCTGTGCTAGGAAAAGCCTATAGTGAGGAGTCAGGGAATGGGCAGAGGGATGGAGTGATGGAGTGAGTAGCTCAATCTTGGAGAAAGGAATGTGCCCAGATACATCCCAGCACCGAAGTCCCTCATGCTCCTCCAGCCCTGCCTGGATGTGAGCTACGGGAAGCACTGAGCTTCACTCCAGGGTGCTGAGTAACTCCTGTTGGGCTGTTTCCCTCCAGGGATGACCAACCCCGAGGTGATTCGCAACCTGGAGCGGGGTTACCGCATGCCCTGCCCAGACATGTGTCCAGGGGAACTCTACAACGTCATCCTGAAATGCTGGCGGAACAATCCTGAGGAGCGCCCGACCTTCGAGTACTTGCAGTCGGTCCTCGAGGACTTTTACACCGCCACGGAGACGCAGTACGAGCCAGAGCCTCAGCAGTGACCCACGGTCCCACCGGCGCCAGGGGACAGGTCGGGAGGAAAGCCACCATCCCACACAGCCCAGCGATGACTCGTTTCAGGCTTTTCCCTGCCTCCTGTGTGCCACCACGATGCATTTGGAGATGGGGAATGAGGGGGAGGCATGAGGAGGGCAGATGCTGCCAGCTCTGTGGTTATCTGCGGAGGTGAAAGAGGTGGCTGAGAGCTGGCACAGCTCCTTCCCCATCCACCTCGGAGGTCTGTACCCACTTTGCAGACATCATCCCTGCCACGAAGGACAGCAGACTCCTTCGTGACCCAACCAGAGAAAGAAAAGCCCCTCAGCCCTGCAACTTCAGCCTCAGAAGAGGGGCCATGGCTGGGGTGGTGATACAGCGGGGTGCACCATCTCCCCCCAGCTCCTGATGCCACTGCCGGCAATACTACAACCTCCTTCGTGCCGAGGGTGAGGGTGGGAATGCATCCTGTAAACACCTCCTTGGGTCACGCCAGACCCCCAAGCTCTGGAGCATTCGCTCCAGGTGGTGCCACCCTTCTGCTCCAAGTCAGTAATAAAAAACCCAATACATACGATACATAAAATACAACCAATTCCCATTTCTTTATTTGGGCATGAGGGCGAGAACAGGTCCCTGTGTTTCCCCTGCCCACCCCCAGCCCATGGAAGAGAAGGGGGAGAGGCCATGGGGTTCCCCGGGCAGCTCTGGGTGATGCTGGGGGGGGTACCCAGCGTGGGAAGGGGGGATGCGGGATGCCCAGTGTGCACCCCATGGACTGCCGGCTCTGGAGCCTGGAGGCAGGAGGGATGTTCGTGGTGTGGCCACGAGATGTCCCTCCTTCCCCGCAAATCTGGTGTGGCGGAATCAAAAACCCTCTATATTAAAATATCTCAAAACAAACAAACAAAAACAAAAAAAACCCCTCCCTGCTTTGCTGACCCACCGCTGCACAAGCTCTTGGTGCATCATCAGTGCATCATGCCAGCCCCATGGCAGGTCCTGCTCCATGCCCAGCACCAGCAGAGTTCGGATGCCCTTTCCCTGCTCTCTGATGTATCTCTGGCCCCCAGCTCCAGTGGGCGTGTCCACATCAGGCTGCAGGGTGGTCTCCGACCAGGTTGGACACAGATGAGCTCCCCTTTGGCTTATGACACTGAGCAGCATCTCTGCAGGGTGTTTAGTCTGGTTTACACAGCTTGGAAATATGATTTCCTGCATCCTCAGGAGGGAAGGAGGCTTTAATAGCAGAAAACAGATGTCCAAGCCGTGGAAAGAAGGGAACTGGTTGAGATGATAGAGCCTTGGAAATCCTAGATCTAGTGGAGACACCCCAGAGTGTCCAGGACATTTTTACCGTGGTAGTGGATAGGGGTCTATGGGAGACCCCTAACTCTCTAGGAATGCAGCTGGAGCCAGATGGGAAACCCCAGGATGTGGAAAAGACCGTTCATAGAACTATAGAATCATAGAATCTTTTAGGTTAGAAGAGACCTTTAAGTCTACCCATTAATCTAACACCGTCAAGTCCACCACCAAACAATGCCCCTAAGCACACCATTAGACAGCTGGCTTCAAGAGGTGGGATTCCTCCACCCCCAAAGTTTCCAAACCTGGAGATGAATCAACTTCTGGTGCCTCCAAGCTCTTTTCTTATCCCACCCATAGCACATCTGATCTCCAACTGCTTTCCACAGCAGCCCATGGGCAGCTTCGCTCCTCATGGAAGAAGATGAGGTTTCCTCCCAAGCATCTCTGTGACCCATCGGAACTCATCCTCCAGTTCAACATGGGAGCAGGGTGGTGAGGCACTGGGACAGGTTGCCCAGAGAAGCTGTGGATGCCCCATCCCTGGAAGTGTCCAAGGCCAGGCTGGATGAGGCTTGGAGCAACCTGGTCTAGTGGAAGGTGTCCCTGCCCATGGCAGGGGGTGTGGAACTGGGTGGTCTTTAAGGTCCCTTCCAACCTAGAACATTTATGATTCTACATGTGGTGAGGGCCTGGACACGGTTAGCCAGGTCTCCTCATCAAATCATTGGCAAACCTCATCTATCCATCTCCACCTTCACAGCCCGGTACCTGGGCCCCGTGAACTCAGTGCTAGCAGGTCCTTGCACTAATTTAAAGTGGCACAGGCTTGGTGTATTTGTTTCATGGTTCCAAGGGTCAAGTTGCATCTGCTATATGTATGTGCCTGTTTTAAACAAAAAACATTTATTAGTCATTTATTCAGTAATTTCACTGGGGTTGAAGAAACAGTCTTCCCCCTGTTTGAACCCCAGCTTGGTCTTCCACATTCACCAGGAACACCGTGCAGAACTAGATTTCTGTTAATGAGACAACACACTGCAAATAAATGCAGATGAAAGACATATGATGCCTTCGCTGCAAATATTTTATTGAACTGAAAACAGGATAATTTGTGCTGGAACAAACCCGGAAGAAGAGTTAAAGGGTTTCTGCTAAACACTTGTCCGTTGCATTATCGCCCAAGGCCAGAGAGTCAAGTATTGTAGCTCAATTTAGAAAGGAAATGGATATTTTTATGGCCAATAGCAACGTGTGACCAAGCCCAGGGTGAACATAACAAAAGAGACTGTCACTGTGCTTCCTCTGCACTCGACACCATGGCCTATTTTGTTTATGCTGCACAAATACTTGTTGAATCTTGGTCCCTGCTATGCCTGTGATAAATGGATCCAAGACATTCACCTGGCTGATTCCACCAAAAAGCCATAGCAGAAGCCTTCTTCCATTTCACAGGGGACTGGGACTGGGGGTTGTGACACCACCTTGAGTATTTCCATGGGGTGGAGGGAGGATGTGAGCCCCACAGGCAGCCATGGTTTTACACAGAAGCTACCCAAACCCCTGGGAGACAGATTCCACAACTCCACCACAGCAGAGTTCATTCAGTTGGAGAGAAAAAGACCAGCACTCCAGTCTGTATCCTGTACATGTGTATCAGCCTACAAGAATGCTGGAGAGGGACTTTTTACAAGGGCCTGTAGTGGCAAGACAAGGGGTAATGGGCTTAAATTAAAAAAAGGGTGATTGAGATTGGATATCAG
This sequence comes from Eurypyga helias, assembly GCF_000690775.1. Lineage (NCBI taxonomy): Eukaryota > Metazoa > Chordata > Aves > Eurypygiformes > Eurypygidae > Eurypyga > Eurypyga helias. The sequence continues at coordinate 23,893 of NW_010263414.1, forward strand.
GAAGAAATTCTTCCTGGAAAGGGTAATGAAGCACTGGAACAGGTTACACAGAGAAGTTGCGGATGCCCCATCCCTGGAAGTGTCCAAGGCCAGGCTGGATGAGGCTTTGAGCAACCTGGTCTAGTGGAAGGTGTCCCTGCCCATGGCAGGGGGGTTGGAACTAGATGGTCTTTAAGGTCCCTTCCAACCCAAACCAATCTGTGGTTCTATGATTTTATGATCAGGGACCTCAAACAAAAGACCAAGTGAGAAGTAGGATACTCACTCCTGTGACCTTCCACCCAGGAGACAGCTGTACTTCAGTGGGGCAGGACATCTCCAATGGCCCGAGCAAGCTCTGCAAGAGCCCCTTCACACCCATACATACATGGCAGTCTAAGAAGTGTCTCTTCACCATGGGTGAGCTCCAGCCAGAGTCTCACAGGTGAATCTCAGAGCAGGAGAAAGGTGGTAAAAGTGACCTGGGTTCTCACACTCAGTTTGTGATTCTTGTGTGCTCTGCAGCAGGGACCCTATCACTCGCACAAACAGTATGTTACAAGGACCCTGTGAATCTACCCAAGAAGAGCATGTTGTTTATCGTGTGTAGACATCGGTCTGTGCGATATGTTTTACAAAGTAAGAGGCAACTCCTGCTGTAAACAAAGTATGAACTCTCTAAATAGCCAAGAAAAGGATTAAAAGGGGCATCTAATGACATGTATCTTGCATAACAACCAAAACAGTCCCTTAGTTTCTTCCCCTGGAGCTGGGTGGTCTTTCCAAAGATGTCTGGAATGGTCTTTTCAATTCTCATACAGAAAGACTCAGACATCTGTTATTGGTCTCTGCTACTGCTTTCCCTGTGCAGCCTTGGTCTTGTTACTTCATCCCCATCCTCTGAAATTGCATCTGTGACGGTAATGCCTGGCCTTTTGTTGGTGTTGAGTTCATCCACATTAAGACCCTGTTTGGAAGTGGTTTGTGGCACTGGAGGGAAGGTTTCTGTGGTATTTCTCAGTTCTCCAGCTAGCAGGTGTAGCGATATCACAGTGGCTGCAGTGTAAATCCTTCCCCAGGCTATCACTCTTCACTGTGACATCTTAGCAAAGCAGAAAGTGCGTCTGGAAACTGGGAGATAAAGCCAGGTGGTAAGACAAGCATGGAAAAATCAGTAGGTGCTCACAGGAGAGAGGTAGGAGCAAGAGGGAGAGCAAAGGAAAACCAGGGAGAGGACAGGGCTGCGGGGAGCAGCAGTGCTGAGGAAATCAGGTGGCTTCTCTGATGTCTAATAAGGTGTGAGCTCCAGCTGAGGCTTTTCCCATCACCCAGGCATTCATCACAATGTGGATTGTCTCGTGTCTAATAAAAGATTAAGCACAGTACACACTATAGGCTTTCCTGAATGTCTTCAGGAAGCTGGGTTAAAATCAGAGCAGGACAAGAAGTCGAGCTGAGATGGAAGAACAGATCAGGGAGAAGGAAAAGGAAGGAATGCATGGCCCTGCCCAGGGAATAAAGACCTAGGGCTTCTCAAGTAAAGCTCTTCTACCCCATTCTTTTTCCCCATGCTACCTGACTCTGGCTCACACTGCAACTCTGGGTGAGCAGGATTCAGCCAGGGCAGGGGTAAAGAAGAAAAGTCCACTATATTTACAGATCTCTGACTAATGGGGGAGCTGGTACTCTTTTTGGAAAGCAGGTTGCCCTGCAGAGAGAGGTCTACATGTGCTTTAGCAGGCTGCAGTTGGACCCTGGAGCTGTGAGGTGGTCTTGGTCAGCTGGTGTGAAGCAAAAGTAAAGCAGTGATGTATCAAAGTCACATCCTGGGAAATTAGCTTTTTTCAGAGCCATCATAGAATCATAGAATGGGTTGGGTTGGAAGGAACCTCAAAGCCCATCCAGTCCCACTCCCCTGCCATGGGCAGGGACACCTTCGACTAGACCAGGTTGCTCCAAGCCTCATCCAGCCTGGCCTTGAACCCTCCCAGGGATGGGGTATCCACAGCTTCTCTGGGCAACCTCTGCCAATGACTCCCCACCCTCTCTGGGAAGAATTTCTTCCCGATGTCCAGTCTAAATCTCCCTCTTCCATTTTAAACCAGTTACCCCTTGTACTGTCATTACCTACCCTTGGAAAAAGTGTCCCCCCAAGCTTTCTTGTAACCCACTCAGGCACTGGAAGGTGCTATAAGGTCTCCCTGGAGCCTTCTCTTCTCCAGGCTGAACACCCTTAACTCTCCCAGCCTCTCTAAGGTCGCCAGACCTTGGAGCATTGTCGTGGCCTCCTCTGGACTCGCTCCAACAGGTCTGTGTGCTTCTGATACTGCGGGCCTCAGACCTGAATGCAGAACTGCAGGGGGGATCTCATGAGAACAGAGCAGAGGGGGAGAATACCCTTCCTTGACCTGCTGGCCACACTGCTCTGGATACAGCCCAGGATACAATCCCATGTTAGGCTTTTGTTTGGTCCTGAGCAGACCAGCATTGGCAGGCACAGCCTCACCAACAGTGTACCATGAGCGTGTGCCAGGAGCTCAGGACCTCTTCCAGGGTGATAAAGAACCTGGCACCCTGAGGATCCAAGTGTCCCCACCCGCCTCATGCAGGACAGGGTGCCTGGAGCTTGTCACACTGCCACTGAAAAGTGAGGCAGGGCTGACAGGGAAGGGAGGTGGTGAGGAGCCCTCACCTTGCTCTGGTTTACCTCCACCCACACACGGCAGAGCAAATATCCCCTGGCAAATACTGCAGGGCAAACAAGGGCACCTATGTGCTGTGAGGCTGAGCTCTGGTCTCCAAGCTACTGCACCAAAGTGAACAATGACCACCTTTTGGCCAGGAGAGCCCCCTCCTTGGCCAGGCAGCTAGCCAGCCTAATGCCTACAGCTGAGGGACAATTCATCTGGCTTGCCTCTCTAAAAGAAATCTTGGTTCAGAGTGTCCCCAAGGGCTGGTGACCAGGCTGGGTCTGAAAAGTGTAGGTATCCATCCCTGAGCACCTTCCAACCAAGGGAGAGGTTGGGGCCATGTGACACAGCCAGGCTGCATGGGTGGCAGAGATGAGTTACAGATGTGAAAGTGCGATGGAGAACCCAGCAGATCTGACCAAGGAAAGGCCTCTCCATCCCCACCAACCACCCAGTGCAACATCCCATCTCTGCCAGCAACCAGAAAAGCCCTCCATGGATAACGAGGCTCAAGGAGAGCATTTCCATCATGCACTCAGGGCTCATGGCTGCTCCAGAGAGGTTTGTGGGATGTGTCATACACACTGACTTCAGTCCTGCTGGGTTGCAGGCAGGAAGGCTGGAGGTGTTTCTGGATCGTCGTCTACATCCAGTCAGGTGTTACAACACAACCCCTAGCTTGGAAAGCCTCTAAATTGCTGATTTCCTTGTTCTGCTTTCCCAGGGCTCTTGTTGCACGCTTTCCGTGTTCTGCCCACGGGATCTGCAATTGCCCACTGCTGGAGAGGCTTTGCTGTGACCTGCCGTGGGTGCTCCTTTCCTCGGCTGCATCCAGACCTCTGTTGTCCGGAGTTTCCTTCCCCACCAGTCTGTTCAAGGTCATTCCCAGTTAAAATTAGTAGCTTATTCAGCACTGGAGAGAAGAGAGCCAACTTCCCCGGCCTGCTAGCAATTCTGGGAGCTGGCGTCATGGGCCCCAGCTCCGTCTCCCCTTGGAGGTGAGGGAGCCTGTGCGTGCTGTCCTCACAGTCACAAAGGACTTGCAGCTAGCTCATTCTCTCTGCCTTAAATCTGAGCTCTAGATCTGTGCAATCAAAGCAGGAGGAAGGAGCATCTCCCTGGAACTTCCAGCTCCCACCAGCATCCTCTGAATGCCAGATGTCACCCCCATTGTACCCAAGCCAGATGTTCTGCTCCTCACGCCTCTGTGATAGCAAGAGAGTTCCATCCAGCCTCTCAAACCTATATTTATCTTGTCCTCACCTGATCCCTCTTCCTGGCCTCCTTATCTTGCTTTCCTTTTTATCCAGGGCAGGCTGAAGCCACAGGGTGGAGATAGCAGAAAGGCAGCCATGGCAAGGTGATGGGGGTTTTGCTCTGGTCAGTCTGCTGCCCTGGGCTGGGGATGCTCAGGGGTGTGAATGTCTGGTCCAGCACAGCTGGTAAATGGAATTGGTGCTTCAATCCCAGCTTGCTGCAGAACCCAGGGAAACATCCCTGTCACAGTGCAGCAGCAACACATAGCTTGTCCTTCTCATAACATATGTACCAAAACTTGGTCCCAAAGAGGAATTGTATCCTTGTCTCCCTAATGTGTCAGTCAGGGCCCCTCCTCCAGGCTGAACTCAACCCTGAACTGGAACATCGGGGCATGATCACCAGTAGCAGATGTGGACAACAGAGTGACAGGACAAGGGGTAACCGGTTTAAACAGAAAGAGGGAGATTGAGATTGGACATCAGGAAGGAATTCTTCCCAGAGAGGGTGGGGAGGCACTGGGACAGGTTGCCCAGAGAAGCTGTGGATGCCCCATCCCTGGGAGTGTCCAAGGCCAGGCTGGATGAGGCTTGGAGCAACCTGGTCTAGTGGAAGGTGTCCCTGCCCATGGCAGGGAGGTGGGACTGGATGGTCTTTGAGGTCCCTTCCAACCCAAAACATTCTATAATTCTCTGATATCAGAAAAAAATGAAATCATGTGCACCTCACTGGAGGAACGAGTGATGTTTGCATTAGGCAGCTGTGAATGAAATTCCCTGTGGTGGCTCTGTTTTAGAGAGGATATTCTTCAAAAATAGAGACATCCCTATGATTTGGAAGAAGCCAAAAACACTTGCTGTAACATCCAAGCCTTCCCTTATTGCTACACTCCACCCAAAAATATCTAGATAAAGCCAAGTTTTTCCCAGAGAAAATAGGCTGACTTGAATTGAACCTGTCAGGCAGAGTCTTGGGATTGTCAGTTAACAGCAAAAGAGGGGTAGGAGAGACTTATAACAAAGAAGCTAGGGATGTGGTGTACTTGGGGCAAAACCTGGGTATTTCAAATGTTAAATGTCCAGCCTGCTGGTTATTGCCTTGGAGAACAGGTATTGGGGTGAAACACAGAGGTCCCTGGGAGCAAGTCAAGGTGCTGAGTCCTTTTGGCAGCCAAGCCTGGACAATGTGGGTCTCAGCATGGGGTACCTTGCTTAGCTCTCATGTGAACACCCACCTCATTTATTAATAATATGCATTTCTTTTGGCCGCATGAGAGCCTAAAACATTATTGCTTCTGGATTTAGGCATTGTGGTGGCCACCAATTCTCCATCAAGGGCCAGCAGGCAGTAACAAGAAGGTGGGGTGCAATTACCAGCTCATAATTGAAGTCTTTGAAGGATAAAACACATTGAAGTGACAAGGAGGGTCACATGCTGAGGATGGCTCAGTGCACATAGGTGAGATTGTTCATGTGGCCCCACTTGACCAGAAATGGGAACTACAACCATAGTGGTGTCTGGGAATGAGGACACCTAGCTTTGACCTATCTGCTTCCACTGGCATTTGATGCCCACGTATATGTATCCCTCTGTGTGTGACATTAACAGGGACTGCAGTCAGTTTTCTGAGTTTTCCTGGAATTTGAGTGTCTGCCTGGTGACTCTGACCAAATGGCAGAGGAACAACTCCAGATCAGGAATTTGAGTGTATTTTCAAGTGGAGAGTGGCATGTAGGAACACAGCCCAGAGCTGACCTCACCTGTTTTATTTGGGAAGAAACCCCTGCCAGAGAGATCTGGCCTGGCCTCCAGGTTCCCCGCTGCTATGGACTAGCAATGTGACGTGAGCAACAACAGACCTTCCCATTGAGCCCTACATGCATGGCCTGCTGCTCTCCCCTGCCCCACAACCTAGGGGTCACAACCAGGCCCCCAGATCACCCACAGGGATATACTAGGAAGGTAAAGACTGGAGTTATATGGGGCAATACCTGTTTCTGAGAAGATATTCCCCTTGCAAAGAAGAAAGGCAGAACATAGAGCACCTACAAGCCATAGGGATCAGCCCTGACCGGGGCATGTGCTCTTGTAAGCAGAAGGATGCCCAGAAGCTGTGGATGCTCCATCCCTGGAAGTGTTCAAGGACAGGCTGGATGAGGCTTGGAGCAGCCTGGTCTAGTGGAAGGTGTCCCTGCCCATGGCAGGGGGTGGGACTGGGTGGTTGTTAAGGACCCTTCCAACAACCCAAACCATTCTGTGATTCTATGATTCTGTGTTCAGCTGCTTTATACAGCTAAATGCAAGGGCTTTTGCCCCATGTTTTCTTAACCAGATCAAACCTTCAGAACAACTGTCCTGTCCAGCACGTCAGTAATGAGTATAACAAGAAGCCCTTCTGCACTTGAAGTTGGACCCTGCCCTACAGCAAGGGTGTGCTCTGCCCCTTCTCTAACAGCACCTTGCCTTTACCATCCTCATCTAATGATCTTTGCCTTTGCCATCTTCAACCAAGGAGCCAGAAGGCCATTCTGCAGCACAAACACTGCTAGGGCTGTTCTGACTGGTGTTGACTCTCAAGTACCTTAAACTTTTGAGCCCGCTCATTATAGCTGTGCTGATAAACAAAACAAGTACCTGGCCTGTCCTCTGACCCTGGGGCCAGCCAGCTTAGTCTGGCCACATCCACAATATTACACTCTCTTAGCCTCCAGAACAGGGTCAACAGATGCAAAATATGTTTTGGGAATGGTCCCTGGTATGTGCTGTCCCCAGTCTGATTGTTTGGGTCTATGATAGTTGAGCTGGGCCAAGCTGATGCTGGGAGTACATTAACAATTTAGCAGTGCAAGCCATCAAATTGCTGGATGTGTTGAATTTACCAGTACAGATGTATCCACTAAGCTCACTTTTGCCTGAAACCGCCAGCACTGTTTTTCACCTGGTGACCAGAGCCACCTCGTCCCATGGGTCAACACCACAGAGGAGGTTAATCACGCCCAACTGGATAGATTGGGAAGAAGCAGCTCTGCCGCCTATGGGCTGGCAGTTATTTATCCCAGGTGTTGAGATGCTCACATGGGTTCCCATCCCTGGATCTACACAGGCCAGAAGCCCCCTGCTCAGACTGTATCTCCAGATCTCCTCTTCTGGAGCTGTGCAAGTACGCCATGCAGCTCACCTCGCACTGTAGGTGGTCCTCCAGCCCCACCGCATGGTCGCTTCCCCCTGATAACTCCGAGGTCTTAAAGGTCAGCCCAAGGGCAGCGGGTGGACATGTATCAACCAGCTTCGACATGCTGCACTCCAGGAGTAGCTGTGTTTAGACCCAGCGACTCTCTGATCTTCAATAACCTGGCAGCAGCTTGTAAACAATGAGCTTGACGTGATAGCATCCTCAGTGAGCAATTTACACCCTTCCCCCCAGTCCCCCTACCCTCTTCTCACTCCCACAGCATTGGGAGCCTGAGGGAGAGGCATGCTCAGAGCCAAAATTACTAGGAGAGGCTCCGCTTGTCGCTGAGGGTCAACTACAGTGGGCTGGGGAGTCAGGGGAGACTGAAGGGGTGGAAGCACTCGTGTGTGTGCTCTACATGCACAGCTTAGTGTCCATGGTGCTCAAGAAGCACTTAAAGGTGATCCTAAACCACTGCCTTGTTTTTTCTCATACGTATTTGGTTTAAAAAGACTGGGATGGTGGACAACTGTAAAACCTTCTGCATGTACCTGTAGCATCCTAGCGTCAAGAAATGACTTGCAAATCTAAAGCTACTGGGATAAAAGCAACATCCACCAAGGCTGGTGGTCTGATCATGCCTCCTGTTTCCCAGCCTCAGCTCCTTGTACATAAGCAAGGAAGGTCTGAGCCTGGAGGATGGGCTGTATTTTACTCTGTGGATTTCTCATAGCCTTGTCCCCTTTGGATGCAAAAGAACAGGATATCAGGATGGTTCACCAGGGAGGAAATGCCCAACCAATGTCCTCTGTGAAGCAGGAGGAGCTCACAAAGAGGGATGGAGAGAAAGTGGACCACCACATTGCTCTGATTGATGTTGAAACATGGAAAAACCCCTTTGAGCCTCCATCTCCAAGCTGTCCATCCTGTTTAATATTGACCCAGATGAGTCCCAGGCATGGTTTGGGGGCTATCACAGGCCGGGGACCATTCCCAGTAGTGAATTTGAATCTGGCCATGTTTCATTTTGAATCTGGCCTGTTTTTCTGAAGGTGAAGAGAGCTTACTGGAATGGATCCAATCCACTCTGGTCCCCTTGCCTTCGAGACTAGAGAGCGAATATACCCCATGTGCTCCTGTTTGCTTCCACCTGTGAAAAAAACGAAGTATGAAGGCAGAAGAAATCAAAGGGCTCCCCAGCCAAACCCCCCCTTTCCTTTTCCCTTAGCAAAGCAGCAGGGTGAAGGCCACGGGACAGAGCACAGCTGTGCTGGGTATTTCAAAAGCAGTCTCCCATGCAATCCCTGCCAGCGGCCCCACTCCTCCTCCTCTTGCTTGGCGTAGGACTGCAAAACAAGCCGACCGCATCCCTGCTCGCTCCAGAGCTGTTCCCCAGCGCTCAAGGTAACAGGCAGCACCCATCTGTGCCCCGGCTCCCCCTGCCCACCCCTCGCCTCCCCACGGGAATGTTCTGTACCCGGGCACAGAAGCGTCACGGGGGGAGCTGCCTGCGTCAGGCTCTCCTGCCGTGGGACCTTGACTCCTGCCTGGGAGCGGGAAGGACGGACAAGGGCTGCAACTGCAGATGAGCATGCAATAACGGGGTTTAGGTGCAGGACCCTCTGGTCCAGAGTCACCTCTCTGAGCTGCTGGCTGCAGCATGATGCTTCACTGGGGACCAGAGCTCCAATTGCATTGAAGAAAGGTGCCAGATACCCTCAGGAGCAGGATTATCAGCTCCCACAGGACATTTCTTCTACACCTTGTGCCCCTCAGACATAAGGGTTTGTATTTTTTACAAAGACTTGCTGTACTATTTAAGGTCTTGCTGTTATCACATTGGATTTTCTTGCTATCCATATAAACATGCACTCTGTTTTCACGTGGATTGTAAACCCATCATTTCATCTTATGGAAGGGATTTCCCCTGGTTCACAGCCACAGTTGCCTGATAGTGCTAATGGTCTGGGCCTGAATGAGGACAAGGAAATGTTAAGGCCCTGCAGTGCCTGGAGACCAGATGCACTTGAACCAAGTGCACTTGAACCTGCACACACTATGCCCAGGATAATGTCCCAGATTTTTCTGCAGTGCAGCCCACCCTTCACCAGAAATGATTGGGGGGAAAGAGGATTTTTCCATCTGGAAGAGAAAGATGGCTCTTAGCCAGAGAAGGGCCTTTCTTTCCCTGGTTATCCACTGACCACAGTCTGCAGAGAGGAAGTCATGTCACCTTCTCCTGCCCCGTCTCCTTCAGCCTTTTATCTGGGATGCAACATCAGCAAGGTCCTGAGGGTTCAGGACCACCTTCCTCCTCCCTGCATGAGCAAGCAGAGCTGTTGAGAGCTCAGCTGTGCATAAGCAGGGCAGCCACTTTGATCCTTGGCCTTGAGAAGTAAACTCGAGGCACCGGGAGGCACCACAATGTCTCCGAGACAAGGCAGGACTTTGGTGGAACACCGAGGCATGACTGAGCCCCTAAAAGTACCTCACTGGCTTTCCAGACAGCCTTATTTCCACCTAAGCCCTATAGCCTGTGCTCCTCACCAACAGTCTTCAGGCAGGTCCCACCTTACCAAGACCCCCTCAGCCTTTCCTCAGAGGCACTACAGAGGTTAGATTTGACCCATCCCTGGAATGGTTCAGGATGGATGAGGCTTGTAGAAACCTGGTCTAGTGGAAGGTAGACCCCACGGCAGGGGGGTGGAAAGTGATAGCCTTTAAGGTCCCTTCCAACCCAAACCATTCTGTGATGATTCTATGATGATTTTAGGGTTCCCCATATCCATCTACAAAAGCCCCAGCACAGTGAAGCTCCAAACTCTTAACACCACACTTGGACCATGCTCAGCAAGGAAAAAACCAACGTTTTGGTGCAATGCAATGCCCGATCTGCCCAGCAATGCTTCTTTCTATTTGCTCACACCTCCTCCTTGTTGTTTCAGGGGACGTCTACATATCTGTCTGGCTTGTGAGCTGCCTTTTCTCAGCACAAGCCAAGAGCAAGAGAGGTTGGCTGCCACGCTGCTGAACAGATATGGGTAGGCAAGAAACTGTTTGGCAGGGAGAGTCGACATTAACTGCTCAGGCTATTTAAAAAGGGTGATTTAATCAGCAGAGGTATTTTTGCCCAGCTCCGCGCACGGTACATTTGGCAGTTTGCTGGAATCAGACCAGGGTCTTTTATCAAGAGGAGTGAGGAAGGGAAGGAAAGGGCAAAACAGATGTGGGTGCAGATGAAAATAAAAAGGGGGCTTCCAAGGCTTTTCCAGAAAGAAAAGCAAGGAAGAGAAAGCAGAGTTAAAAATAATATCATGGCATGTTCTGGGCAGAGATACCAGCGTCCTAGGAAAAATATACACATTTATATTTTGCCAAGAGGGAAATAAAAGGGAGGATGAGGGAGGAAGCTGAGGCTGTTCTTTCATTTGCAAATGAGGCAAGGCCAAAGAGCAGAGCTCATCACTGGGCTTTTTCAGCAGAATCTGCATTTAATAGCTAAAGCAAGTTGGGCTTGAGACCTGGCAAGCGCAGAAATTTGCTCCTAAGGAGAAAGGCCAGATCTGTTAACACTGGTGGTGTGCTACCAAATGCTGCCCAAATCATACCACAAAGAAAACTGAGCAAATCCTTGGACGGGGGTGAATGGAGCTAGGGTGAACTATGGTTTTTGCTCTCAGTGATCATTGCTTCAGTCCTTTCTGTTGTCAAAAACAGTCGTCACCATACAAGCATGAAGGGCCAATGTCATCCAAGAATTAAGTTCTAACTCTCTGTCATTTGAGAGGGAGTTAGGTACATGCATTCCTTTAAGAAGCTAACCATAAAGTCTGGGAAGACTTTTGCACCATTTTAACTTTATCTCTTTGAAACAGCTCTGGGTTTTGTCTAAGCTGGATGAAATTTTTCATGACAATCATTAATTCACTGAAAAATGCAGGTTTTGGCAGATCAAGTCTCTTTGTAAGTTCAGGCCAAATTCGGCAAGCTGTTTCAGCCAAAAAAAAAAAAAAAAACCCAAAAACAAACCCACAAAAAAACCCAAACTTTGAAGCCTTTTGCCCTAAGTTTCAAAATGAAATTTCTTGCCTTTTCTTTCTTGTGCAATGCCTTTGCCTTGAAATGAAATTGTGATCCCCTTATTCAACTTCTTGTGAGATTAAGTAATAAATCAAGAGAAAATTGAATATTTGGTATCATTTCATTCACCTGAAAAGAATGATCTGAATTCTTTGTGGCAGGAGGTAGGAATTTGTCCCCCAAACCAGAAACCCATTCCCTCCTCACCATTACATCATCCAGTTTACCTGGATGGGGATGCCAGGACACACCACTGGGAAACAAGTACTGCAAAACGGCAAATATCAGCTAAGCCACAGCTTAACCCCCTGGACGAAACAGGTTGAGTGAGAGCGAGTCGGGTTGTGCCAGTATAAATTGCAGCTACTCTGAGACTCCTGCCAGCACAGTTTGTTCTAGGCAGGGACCACAGCCCTTCACCTCCAGCTTCGGGAGATGTTTTGTAGACACCGTCACCATTAAAGGAGAGAAATTACTACCAGGAGATATAGTTATGTCAAAGTGAAGGAGCTCATCCCACCATAGTTTCCTCTCCTTCAATCTCCTGCCTGCCTGATACTCTGACACCAAGTCCCTTCTGCCTCAGAGCTGCATGAGTAACATATACGACATCCCTGAATCCTGGTTTTCTGGGCTTTTCAACCCAAAGCAGAGATGTTTTCACAAAACTGTTGGTCCTGAGGTGCAGGAGTGTGGTATAATCACATAGCATATGGCCCACCAGGTCCTTGAGGGTACCAGGGACACTCTGGGGACACTTTTGCATTACAGAAGAGCATTGCCCATGGACAGAGAAAGGGACTGATCACAGCTTTCAGGCTAACCTGATCTTTGTCAGCCAGAAAGACCCCACATCATTTTTGCCTCCAGTTGGGGACATGAACCCCATCATACAAAAGGCCACTGCTGGCAGGAAGGGCCACAGAGCCGAGACACTGAGGTCAGCAGGCTCTAGGACACAGTCCTGCCAGAAACCCACCCACACCAGCCTAACCCGGCTCCATCTCTTGCCCACACCACCTCCACAGCCAGCCTATTTCCACCCCTGATGCTCAAAACACTAATTCCCATTTATTTCCTACTGTAAACATAAGAATCATTGCAATGGGGACAGGTAAAGCTACAGCCCCATATCCCACTGCCACATAGACCAACAGCAAACTCCTGCGCATTCCTCACTCCGGTGGTTGTGTTGGCACCTTTTCCACAGGTAGATCTTTGGATGAGGGACCCCTCTTTCTGGTGCCTTTCCTAGGTTGAATTTGTTCACCATGGCTTTGTAAACAAGAAGTAAGTGCATGCTCAGACTGCGTAACACAGCTTGCAGAAACTGCAGGTCTCAAAGTTTGTGAGAAACGAGCAGAACAGGCCGGCAAAGCCATTTCTGGTTTGGCCCAAAAGAGGAAGTAAAGAATGTGGTTGCATCACAATTAAAAGAAAACCTTTTAACATGCCTTGCATAGAAGCAGTAACTAGTATTTCTTTCACTAGCGAATTTGATTATTTGGCTCAGTTCACTGATAAAACATCAGCTTCCACCGTAAAAGCTGAAGGTGGAGCCACTGGTGTCTGCAGAAACTACTGGTTGTTTTTCAAGAAAAGACACCCTAAGGACCTAAATAGCTCCAGAGATTAGCAAAAGGGGCAGCAGACAGGCTCCCATAGTGAATTCTGGTTTGTTTTCAACTTACGATAGCTGTACTGGAAACTTTCGCATCAGTTTTTTGGTACAAAAATGTTGATTCTGGTCCATTCTCGAGCAACCCTTGATGCTGAGACACAAAAACTGCCATACCAACTCACGGTACTATAGGCAATTTCAGGCTTCTCCCCCAAACGATGGACAGACAGGCTGGTTGCATGCACTGGCTTCAAGGACAGCACTTCATCAAATACCACTGCATATCTCTCCTTCCCAGATAAATGACACAACCAGGATGTGACTCAGCATCAGATCCAAAGGATACCCCAAAATGCTACACACCTGTGTATAAGCATCTGAATTAATCCCAGCCAATACCAACTCATCCCAGGTGGAGCCTGGGGAGCAATTCTGCTGGATGCAGGTGGCTGCTTCAGCATGAGCTGAATCCCTCCAGGCTCTGCTGACTGCCTGGATGGCTCCTCCAGTAACTCCAGCAGGAAGCGCATTAAACAGCCATCGCAAGCAAAGGGGAACTGAAAAACTGCTTTGCTGTGTTATTTTTCAATGCAAAGACCATAAACTATTACATTTTATCCTTAGTCTGGAGTCTGAGCTGGAGGAGGTGTTGAAATGTGTAGGAGGAGGCCCAGTGTCTTAAGATTTGGGAAGGTCCTTATAGCACCAGCTTTGGCTTGGAGGAAGCAGAAAATCCCCCGCGCTGCTGGAAGCTGCCGTGTTCGTCCCACTGTTGAGGCACAGAGCAGCCGAGCGACTCCTGACATTGCAGGGAGTAAAAGCCAAGCTTCTCATGGTGGACATCAACTCCTGAATCACAGGCCACTCTGCTGCCTTTTCTTCTTGTGTCCGGAGCAAAGGTGGGAATCACAACACCACAACCCAGCTCATTCCCCCACGCACCACCACGAATTGTTCCTCGCAGTGCCTGACTTGCTTCAGCAGTTCCTAAACTCTGTGGTCTGAGAAGAAACTAAAACCTGCTCATCACTTCCCCCTGCTACAGTTTCGGCGAAGTCATAATGACGTTATTTTTTGTAATTGGAGCCCACAGCTTATGGGGTGCTTTAAGGAAGCTGGCAGCTCCTTGGGGATGCTGAAAGCAGCATTTCTCCATCACGGTCTCCTCTGGACAGGTCCTGCTGCCTTCACCAGGCATGTGTCTGTCAGGAGGAGAAGTTGTCCCGTGACTCAGGATGCAATTCAGAGACATTCTCTCTGATAGAAAGCAGGTTTTGGAGAGTCATGGAACAGTGTACAGAAAACAGAGGGAAAGGGAAGACTCTCACCCCACGGTTTTGAGAGAAGACTTTTTTTTCTTCTTCTTTCTATTTATTTTAATTTATTTTATTTTATTTTGGTTTGGTTTATTTTTTATTTTAGGTTAGTCTTAATCATTCCAATGGCCTGGCATAGCACCAGAAATTCTATCATCAGGAAAACTGCAGGTTTGGCAGCCTGGGGCACAGACCTGGGGGAGGCCAATAGGGCCACACATTCTTAAACTGGCTTCACATCCACAAAAAGTGAAAGCCTGCATGTTCACCCTCAGGGTCTGGATAGGTTTGCTCACAAACCTCTGGAAAATGCCGCTGACATTGATTAGAAGAACACCTGGAAGAGCATCTCCACTTTCATATCTTTCTTTTCTCCAGATGATAGAATCATGGAACGGTTTGGGTTGGAAGGGACATTAAAGTACACTCAGTCCCACCCCCTGCCATGGGCGGGGACACCTTCCACTAGACCAGGTTGCTCCAAGCCTCATCCAGCCTGGCCTTGAACACTTCCAGGGATGGGGCATCCACAGCTTCTCTGGGCAACCTGTCCCAGTGCCTCCCCACCCTCCCTGTGAAAACATGGTTGCTCAGATGGATCCACCTCTTTGGACTGACAGCTCCAGGTAGTTTTTTTTCTAGCTGTCCATGGATCCAGGTAGCACATCTGCAGTTCTTTCACAAATAGAATGCAAAGTCAGTCTGTCTTGGACTCCTGAGATATGTGGGACTGGAGCAGAGGAAACGCAGGAGCACTCAGGCAATGCCAGGTTCTGTGGCACCTTCCCATGTGCCACACGTCAAGTCGCTGCAGAAGCTATCAGATTAGCTGGGAAAACATCAGGTTTAAAAACATTGCTGAGGTTCAGGTGTCTTTTCCCTCCTAGTGAATTTCACTTTTTCTCCACAAAGGTGAGGACTAACAACTTTTGAAGCTGAAATTGCTGGCTCATCAGCTTGTGCCACAATCAGGGGACTTCCCAGAAAGGCTGAACCAAGAGTGGATTTGCAGCAAGAGCAGCGTGGCCAGCAGGTTGAGGGACGGGATTCTCCCCCTCTGCTCTACTCTTGTGAGACCCCACCTGGAGTGCTGCATCCAGCTGTGGGGTCCCTAATATCAGAATGACACAGAGCTGTTGGAGCAAGTCCAGAGGAGGCCTCAAAGATGCTCTGAGAGCTGGAGCCCCTCTGCTATGGGGACAGGGTGGGAGAACTGCGGGTGTTCACTCTGGGGAGGGGAGGCTCCAGGGAGACCTTATAGTCACTTCCAGTGCCTGGGGGGGCTACAGGAAAGCTGGGGGGTGCAGGGGACACGACACCGACTTTTTTACAATGGCAGGGAGTGACAAGACAAGGGGGAACAGATTTAAAGTGAAAGAGGGAGATTGAGATTGGACATCAGGAAGAAATTCTTCCCAGAGAGGGTGGGGAGGCACCGGGACAGGTTGCCCAGAGAAGCTGTGGATGCCCCATCCCTGGAAGAGCTCAAAGCCAAGCTGGATGAGGCTTTGAGCCACCTGGTCTAGTGGAAGGTGTCCCTGCCCATGGCAGGGGGGTTGGAACTAGATGATCTTTAAAGTTCCTTCCAACCCAAACCATTCTGTGATCACTTTAGGGCAGCTCCTGAGGCTGCTGCTGGGGAAGAACCGAAGCAAGTGGGTCTGTGACCATGTCTCTAGCAGGAGCGAGACCCTGATCCCTTTTGTGGTGTCTTCACTGCTTGCTCCTTCCACCCAGTAAACTCCATTTCTACTTGCCACAGGTGGTTTTAGAGTATTTCTTGGTTTGGATGGGTTTGTTTTCAAGAGGGTTAAAGGAACAATCAGCTTCTGGTTTGCTCTTGAGGAATAACATTCATTGCAATCAACCCTCAGTCACAAGGCACAGGAAGAGCAGTGAACGCTGGGGTAAATGAACAAAATTATGATGTTAAAAATGCAGAGGGATTGCCAGGAAACACTCAGAGGATATCTGAAATGCAGCAGGGGAAATGAGATGGAAGCAAGGTCTAATTTAGGGATGAACTATCCAATTTGCATTTGTTATGCTCACACCCTCCCTATCCCTTGCCTTACTTTTGGCCATTTTTAGATGCAGAAACTTTTTTTAAGTTCTCAAATATTTAGGATTGTTTTCATATACACTGCAGCCATCCACAGGGAATGATCCTGCATGATTTACTGCCTGGCCAGAAACCAGAGGGGAATGAATCTGCACAAGAGGGATGTACACAGCTTCACCCAGCAGCCCCCACCAACTGGCTTGCACAAAAGGTGGTAGCATTCCCATTGTTTCCAAATCCATGTCTAGGGGCTTATTTCAGCTGGGGGAACGTGGGAAACCTCACCAGGCCCAGACACAGACAGGACTGAGAGAGTGAGAACTCGTTCTCAGTTCTGTGGGTGGTAGTGTATGACCATTCTTAGTTGGTGGAGCAATTTGTCTGGTTAATTCTGGTAACGAATGAGACTATGGCATGCTAACTAGTTATGTGACCCCTGAGTCAGCATACAACTTCTTGGAGGGACAAGTGGCATTCAGCCACCGGAGACTGAGCACTAACAGGTCTGTGATGCCCTTAGATTTCTGGGGAAATATAATAATAATAATAAAAAAAAAGTCAACCATATCCTGGGGTGTATCCAGAGCAGTGTGGCCAGCAGGTTGAGAGAGGGGATTCTCCCCCTCTGCTCCGTCCTGATGAGTCCCCACCTGCAGTTCTTCATCCAGCTTTGGGGCCCTTCAACATCAGAAGGATATTGAGCTGTTGGAGCGAGTCCAGAGGAGGCCACAAAGATGCTCCAAGGGCTGGAGCCCCGCTGCTATGGGGACAGGCTGGGAGAGTTGGGCTTGTTCAGCCTGGAGAAGAGAAGGCTCCAGGGAGACCTTATAGCACCTTCCAGTACCTGGGGGTGCTATAAGAAAGCTGGGTGCAGGGGAATTTTTACAAGGGCAGGCAGTGACAGGATAAGGGGTAATGGGTTTAAACTGAAAGAGGGAGATTGAGATTGGACATCAGGAAGAAATTCTTCCCAGAGAGGGTGGGGAGGCACTGGAACAGGTTGCCTAGAGCAGCTGTGAATGCCCCATCCCTGGAAGGGGTCAAGGCCAGACTGGATGAGGCTTGGAGCAACCTGGTTTAATGGAAGGTGTCCCTGCCCATGGCAGGGGGGTTGGAACTGGATGATCTTTAAGGTCCCTTCCAACCCAAACCATTCTGTGATTCTATGAAAGCTAACTTTCTCCTGGGATTTCAGATCTTATCCGTGGACCAAATTTCCAAAGGCAGAGGGGCTGCAAAACACAGTTGAGCACCAGAAATATTTTCCAAGATGTTCTTGCAGGTTAGCTTTTGCATTTTAACATCTTGCACAAGAAGTGCAAATTGCAGAAGACCATGGGGAGAGGGAGTCTGGGCTTATAAATCCAGAGACTCAGAGACTCCTTCCCTCCTCTCAGCTACCTTCATGGTCTATGAGTCACTTATTTTTTGATATAGAGATGTCCAACTTCAGCAAGAAGGCTGGGAGAAGGTCCTGGATCCTTCCTGGGAAACAGAGGATTTCAGTTTCAATTTCCTGAGCCTGAGAGGGACTTTGAGCTGAAATCTCTTCTCTCCGTAACAGCTTATCCACAGGGCTCCCCTCACCACTCCCTGCAGTGTCACAGAGAGGCTATCCACTCTGAGATGGTATTTGGGAATATGATGGGGACCCAAACCCCTCTCTCTAGGAAATCCCTCAGTAACCTTTCAAGAGGAAATTTGTCCATTTGCAGCCAAAACATGAAGGCTTTACAGTTTTCAGGCATTCCTTCTGGTGATAACAAAACAAAAAAAGAAGGTAAAAAAGAGCCTCCAAAAAAGCATTAGGAAGAAAATTGAATTCTCAGACCTGTATCCCTTTTCCCCTTCCAAAAACATTTAAAGCAAATAATTCTGACTGCTGCCACTGCAATGCCACAGACAGAGTGAGTGGAAGCTCCTGAGACCGGCCAACTCAGTGCATGCAGGGCCAGGACTTGCAGTTGGGAGGAACCCTGGTCACTGGGTCCCCTTCGCTTTGCTCTCAGATCCCCAATCACTCATCAACAGACCCTGAAATGAGATGCAAGTCATTGCAAAAGAAAAAAAGAAAAGTCTCACTGATTTGGGGGCAGGGGATGGGGCGAAATCAGTGTTTTCTCATAAATCCGGACAAGGTGTATATCACTTTAATTGATGTCGAACTTTCAGCCTGACATGCTTTATAAACCCTGGGCAGCTTTGATCTCCTTGTCTTTGCCTATAAATGCAAGGATTACAAAAACATTCCAAAAAACGGCACCAAAAAATGTCTTTCACCGAGGTACTTTGCTCCAGCAGATAAGGCTAATAAGCAAAGAAACCCCAGGTATTAGGAAACGAAGCTTTTCAGGAACATACTCCAGGGTGGAGAGAGAGGGGGGTCGAAGCGTCTGAAGGATATTGATGCTTATGCTCCCCCTGTCATTATTTCACAATATTGTTTATATCCCCGGGATGTGGATAAAGGTAGCTGTCACTTCTGGCACCACTCTCCCTGCCCGGGGAGATTACAGCGAACTGTGGCTGACACTGCCCAACGTTGCATTGACTGACAGCCCCCCGCGGCATGGTTACTGTCAGAGCCCTCGGAGGGCCGGGGGTGCCCGGGTCTGAGAGGCACGGGGAAGGGGAGGGAGTTTTCCAGAGAGCGGCGGGCTCCTCTTGGCCTCCAGCACATCCCCATGCTGGAGGAGGCAGCTCCTCTCCATGCAGGACTCGACAGTGTTAGTAGAGTCAAGGGAAGGTGTTTTGCCAGCCCTTTTGTGGGTACGGGGTTCAAGACCCGAATGTTGGGGTCCCTCTCAGGTGTTTCAGTGCCCTGTTCACAGGGGATGCTCAGGGATGTAGATGGGATGGGGTCCTGTGATGCCTCCACAAAAGGGCGTCTCTTTGCATGGGGAGAAGAGATGGAAATGGAGAAGGCAGACATGAAAACAGAGTAGGGAATACTTGGTACACCAAGTCAGGACTCAGCTGTGGGTCAAGACTAATAAATTTCTCCAGGCCAGTGTGTCTCCCTGCAATCTGGATGCCTAAATTTCCTTTATATTCCCTTTATTTCCCATGGTAACCTTAAACATGATTCAGTTGGCCAAATAGGGGCACTGGGAATGTCTGAAAGCACCCAAGACACCAACACAGGGTCAGAAGATAGAGCACAAGACTCACATCCCTCTGAGCGGCACCAGGATCTCTGGCTAAAATGGCCTTAGACACCCATGTGGCAACCAAATCCCACCTCAGTATTAACTGGAGCCACCACAGCTCTTCCCAATCTGGAAACTGGGACATGTCTGAGCTTTTGATGAGTTCTGCAGAGTTATGGCATTATCCTTGAAGTTAGTTATGAAGTTATCTCCTCAGTACTGGGAAGGTCTCAGCTGGAGCGCAGCCCACCCTCCTGAGCCTGGGATTCAAGGGAAAAAGGGGTCAGACTGTGGACAGCCCCCCAAAAAATGCAAAGAGAATTACTAAAGGAGTAGAAACAACAGATTAAGGAAGAAACACTGGAATTGGTTAGTCTGCAGAGACACTTGAGGAGTGATATTCCTTCATGGAAGGTAAAAGAAGGGCGGGAAGGGACGGCAAGAACAGGGAAGCCTGGGAAGGGAAAAGTGCCTGGGAAACTCAGCATCCTTCAGAACAGCCTCTGGCAAGGGTAAGTAGGTAAATACAGCCAACTCTGCCTTGAGGGAGGAGGATGGACGAGATGCCTGCATGGAGCCCCTTCCAATCCAACAGTGCTTTGACCCTTGGATAGGGCTGTGGCAGCTGCCATACGATGTGACTTGCCCCAGGCATCTCAGGAGTTTTGGGGAGGAGCAGGGAACGAGACTCATCTCTGTGGGCACCCACACCGGTGTCTGGCTGCAGGGCTACCTCTCTATCTGCCTGCATCTGTCAAACAAGCTGATTAGGACATCTGAGAAAAGCAAAACCCAGAGGCTGGGACTGTCTTTTGATGGCATTATTTGGTGAACTCTAACAGGCTTTGTCAAAGAAAATGGGGGAAGGGATTTCCAGGCCTGGCAAAAACAACCCTGGCTGTACTGCTCCAGGCTTTGCCATGTTCCTCCAGGATATCTTCCCTTTTCTCACTTTGTAAGCTTTTCTTTACAAAAACAAACCTCCTGCAAACTGGATTCTATACTCTCCATAAGACAGAGGAACGCAACTACAGTGCCCACAGGATGGGTTTTGATAGGAGCATGAGTTTCAAAAAAAAGGAATCAAACATTTATATTAATTAAATGACATTGTTCATTAACATGATTTAGGATGGCAGACCATCTAGAAGAGACGTTAACTCTCCTGGTTTGGGGTTGAAAGCAAGCTCCAGTTTTTACAAGTCCAGATAAGTCTTCTTTGAGAAATGGAAATTTGGCTCCTAAATCAATTAGGCCTGCCAACTCTACAAAGAGAAATTTATAACTGAGCACAGAATTAACCCTAGACCTTGCAAATTCTATGTCAAGCTGCTGACCACTGCCTCTCGCCTCTTTGCCTACTAGAGACGCATGGCCCAAAGAGAGATATTACTTTGCAGTAACGCTGTCAGAGACCAAAGCAAATCTGATGCTCCCAGACATGTGGAGGGCACAGAAACTTGACCTGTGACTGTAACCATCTTGCAAACAAAGGATCCACCCACCCCAGCGTGAGAGGAAACCAAAGCATGCAGCATCACTGGTTTTCTGCTAATTGCCCCTTTGCTGGACCTGAGCCGGCTGTGTGAGGAGCCCTGGCAAGGCCCAGGGCTGTCCTAAAACCCACCAGCACAGTCCTGAACTCAGCTCCACACACATCATCTGTCCTGATGAAAGATAGAGTTGGGACCCTTCAAGGAAGCATGTTGGACCACTTTGTCTGCCAGACATCGTGACCACAAAGATTGATGAAGGACACACATGGTGCAGTTCATGCCTAAACGATCTTGTAAATATGCCTTTGGGTTTGTTTTAAAACATTTGGCAATCTCTCTTCTAGGACAAATGGGTCACTCAAGAGGCACTTGCGTCATGGAAACACTAATCATGGGTTGCCAGTCAACCTGGCTTCAAGCCTGACTTTGGAGCCACTTCTTCCCAGCCATGTACATAAAACTTGGTCAGCTAGAGCCAGACGTCCAGAGCCCAAGTCATCTGCTTTGACTTTAGCAGCTTGATTCCATTGCCCGTGAGTAAGCATCCAGTGACATTTCAGATGCCCTCAGCCTCCAGCTACCCTTCAAGACCTGCGCAGGATAAATGACACCAGATACATGTGAATGTCTCAGATAAATGTAAATGTCTCAGGAAAAAAAAAAAAAAGTCTTGGTGTTGGAAGTAGATGATTTTAAGGCCCCTCCCAACCCAAACCCTTCTATGATTCTCTGATAAGCCCCAGAGCATCTCAGAGGGTACAAGATGCCTACATGTGTTCAGCTAAATGGATGTGTCCGATCGAGCTAATGACCTCCAGGCTCCCTTTCCTGCAGATCCTTGCAGACAAGCAGGCAAGAATCGTTTGACCTCTTAGAGATGCCTGCCTTAGGTTGAGATGAACTGTGCCTTAGAAGTGCCTGCCTCATTTCACCAGCTACAAAGTGAGCTCAGGGTGATTAGCTCAGCTCTGGATGTTTACAATACGTACTGCCTAAATCTGACCAGTAGACTCTCAACCTTGGGCCTTTGCTATTCTGCGTGTCCCTGTGTCCCTTCCAAGGCTGGGTTTCTAATAGAAAAGGAAAAAAAGAAAGACAAAGAGGCCCTCCCTCTGTCTCTGCTTACATCGTCCTTACACGAAATGGAGAGGATCCTAATAGGATATTTAGAAGAGGTTAACTCTTCAGAAGCCTCCGTCTCTGCCCTACATCCTGGACGCCTGCCAGAGCAAAGCCAAGGATAACAAACCAGCTTTCGTTCAAGTATTCTGAGCCAATTAAAAAAGACAAATTAGTTTGGCCTTATCTCTCCCTCCTCCTCCCCCTTCCCACCCGAGAGACAAGAGGGGATTCGCGGAGGAATGTTTCTCCTCTGTGATGGCTCTGCCTCGCTGAACTCTTCAAGGTCTATGATGGATGAAAGCTCTCTCTTCCATTATGCTTCCGACAGCCCGCTGGGTCCTAATGGGACAGGGGGCAGGGGCAGTGGAGGGAGGAATGGAGTGGCAAATAGGGGGAAAAGCTTTATTCAGGGGATGAAGGTAACGGAGCTAATGGACATCTCTTCCCCATCCAAGCACAGCCTGAGGATCTCTGAAGCTTTGCAAGCCCCATTGTGTGATAAACAAGAAATACCCTGCGCCATCTGCCCTTTTTTTGGTTGTTCTTTCTTCCCCTGCATTTTTTGACATGCAGTTGCTGCATTTTCCATGTGCTGCAAGCAAAAACTCTAGCATGGCTTGGGTATGCCAGGAGGGAAAAAAAAAAAATTGCCAGGAAACGCTTTTGGGAAGAACTGTGTGATTCAGTTCTGGGCTTTTTAAAGACATCACGTGCTAGTTTGACCTCTGCCATGGTCTGAGCTCATCTGCATGAAAAGCCGGGCAGAAACATCTGAGCAGCCACAATGAGTCAGAGCAGAGCTCTATCTGCTTACGCGCTCTTTCCCAACCCTGGCCACTAGCAAATGTTTATGTAAAGGGTTTAAGAAGCAGGGCAAGAGGAGTGATACATCAACAAGCTCAGCTGCACTGTGGCCACATGCTCCCTGCACCCAGGAGAGTTCAGATGGGGTACCCCAAAAGACTGGGCGCTCCACCAGAACTTCACTTGGGTGAAGCAGCATCCCTGTGCTCGGAGCACAGAGACATTTCCCTGTGCAGTTAGGTTGGCTTCGGTCGGCAGTAGTTGGTTTGTGCCAAAACTGTGCCAACCATCGTGCTAACAATACAGCCCATCAAGTTGCAGTGTCTGCGCTTGGCACTGTTTAATTTATTAGTAGAGCTGTGTCTGTGATGGAAAAGATCATCTCATTCCCAAAATTAGGAAGCCGCTTGCTCTTGTTATTCATGATAACAAGAAGCTCTTGACATCCTTCTTTTGCATGGACTTTATTTCATAGTTGGGGTGACACATGCCTTGTCTGATGAGACACTGCAAGGAGAGAAGTTTAAATCCCATCTCACTTCCCAAACTAACACTCTACCCAGTGGTTGACTAAATATGTCTCACTTGGCTAACTGGTTTCCCAGGAAAGGCACGGACAGGAGCCAGTGCACACTGCAGATAACCCTAAGGTACGCTGTCCCCAGTTCATGGACCTTGGGCTGAAGAAAGCCAGAACATCCAAGCAATTGAGGAGAACTAGACTCCTTGGTTTCCATCCAGTCCCGATCTGGTAGACTCTTCAGTGATTTTGCAATATCCTGCTTCTGCAAGTCTGAGAAACACTCCAGGATGTCTTCACAGTAAGACTGCGTCTTTACAGAAAGAGCAAGAAAGGTTTCATAGAAAAGTCCAGGGGAAGTCTCCTATCCCATTTGTGAAACATCTATTGGGAAGGAGTTGCATACACTTGACTTCCTGATGATGCTCTCCAATAGCTGGAAATACGGAGAAACAGCAGCAGACCAGGAGGTATGGAGGTAACAAGAAGATGGTCTGAGAAACAGAGATTGAGAAAGGATGAAAATACAAAACGAATCCAAGCTCCATGAAGAGAAGATGCTCGTTTGCACTTATTAGTTCCATGTGATTGCAAGAGGGTAGATTTAGATTGGACATCAGGAAGAAATTTTTCCCAGAGAGGGAAGCACTGAACAGTTTGCCCAGAGAAGCTGTGGATGCCCCATCCTTGAAAGTGTTCAAGGCCAGGCTGGATGAGGCTTGGAGCAACCTGGTCAAGTGGAAGGTGTCCCTGCCCATGGCAGGGGTGGGACTGGGTGATCTTTAAGGTCCCTTCCAACCCTAACCATTCCATGACTCTATGGACCAGAGAGGTCCAGGTTTCCCTCAGCACAAGCATCTCTCAGACAGCAGCAGTATAAGACTCCTCCTGCCTCAGACTACCTCTTGCCTCTGCCCCACCCCCAGCACTGCTTTGGAAGGGGATCATCACAGGGAGATTAGCTCCTTATCCGCATCCTTCTGAAACGACCCTGCAGGCAGGAGTGGTTGGGATGGTATGGACCCTCCTTGCGTAAAACCTAGACTAAGGAAACAGGCTCATGAATTATCTAGGAAGTGGCAGCCATGTAGAGCTCCTGGAGACAGGAGATCTGCACAACTGGTGGGGTCGCACTGGATCCTCAGTAATGTCAATTTTTTAAGGTTCTGGCCTTTGCATAGTGTCTGCAGCAGCAGGGACTTTGCAGAAACGCCAATGCCAGGCACAGCCTTCCCAGGGCAGAGCTGTGACTGTACCCCATGGGCAAGGCGCCAGGAGTGTTTTCTAGGAACCACTCAAAGGACCTGCAGGGCTTGAGGTCAACGCTGCAGCACTTTTGCGTCAGTCCGGGCGACAGAGAGTGTAAAAGACTATATCGGAAGCACAGGAGCAGTCCCTCAGAGGGGCTCCAGGCAGGCTATAAAAGGAGCTGGTCTCTGCTAAATTCCACAGGGAGGGAACATGCTGTAATTACACTGGTGGTGTCTCAATCGACAGTGGCACAAACCAGAACCTTCCAGTTCTGCAGTGGAGAACAACAGCCGAAAAAAAAAAAAACTGCCTTGTGCCCTTGAAACAGGGAGCGTGCAAATTAAAGTTTAGTCTGAAGCTCCACTCCTCTGCAAGCTCAGCCCTGGCCTTGGAAAGGGGGTGTGCACGTGGGCTGCTGGGAAAGAGAAACAGTGGGAGAAAAAGCAGGAAAGGGAGAGGTGGAGGGGGAGACATGAAAAGGAGAAAAGAAAGATTAGGGATAAACATATCCCAGCTGATAAGCAATCAGGGTCAAGATGGGAGGGGCTGGAAAACCTGCTCAGAAGGAATGAATGGAGGGGCTTTCTTTTCTTCAGCCATGCAATGAAAGGCATCAGGCAAGAGCCTACAGCCCCTCCCTGCCATGCCCAAAGCTTTGTACAGAAGGCATGAAGCACTTGATCCCCCCCAGGGTTGGGAGCCCACTTCCACCTCATATGGGGATAGCCAGCCTGATTTCCAAAGGGTCTGGGTCACCACCAGTTCTGTGGGTGTCAGAGAAATTTAGCAAGAAGAGAGCACAGTATTTCTGTTGGCATCTTGGTATAGAGACTCTGTGCTGGGAGCTGAGTGTTTGTGAGAATACAGGGTAATCTCCATGGATCGAAGGGTCAGAGGAAAAAGGAGGGTTTAGTAATGAGATCCTGCACGCAGCAAGCTAGGATGGATAGAGGCCAACCTCAAGGCAACAGATCAACAGGAACATTGCAGATCAGAAGCTCAGCACAAGTCAGCTGGTGCAAAGGAAGTTAAGCCCACACTGGGAAGTATAACTGGAGAATAACCTGGGATACAGGAGGTCCAGATGGCTCAGTGCTGGAGCAAGGGTCCAGCTTGGGGCATCACCCGATGATACGGGAGTGGGTGGAGGGAATGCAGAAGACAGTAACAGGAATGATGCAGTGGGAAATGCAGACGATGAGGAGTAGTTGAAGGACATGGAGCATTCCGTTCAAAGATAAGACATAGGATAAATGTGATATGTACCTCATTTGACTAAAAGAACACTGTCTCCATCACCAGTGGTTTACAAGAACAGGCTGCACAAGGAGGAAAGGTTATAGAGGTCTAATCCAGCCAAGGGAGAAATGTTTGGACTGGCTGAGTTTTTCAAGGGTCCCCACCTGTTACAATATCCTTCACTCCTGTTCTCTTATTATTCTCCTGTTGCTGCAGATTTGCTCAAGTTGTCCTGCTGATGGTCACACACTATGTCCCAGAGTCTAAACGGTGGGTTTAGACTCTATTTAGCTGCTGGCAGCTCTTCCCAGTGAAGATCCATCAACAGCTTTGTTCAGAATGGCAGGCAGAGCTCAGGAAAAGCATTTTCCAAGCAACACATTTGGCGAAAGTCTGTCCTGCAAATCTTGCCCAGTGAGAAAAGTGAACATTGATAATGAAGCACCTTGGAGTGACACATGCCTTTGAAAAAAAACAGGCAGAACAGAATGTGTAATAGGGAAAGGACAAGTTCATTTTGAAGAGTTGAAGTACTAAATCACCCAGCCTTCCTGTTTGCTTATGACCTGCAAACCCAGCAGGACCAGGAGTGTAATAAAACCAGTGTAAAAGCACAAGAAAACATTTCCTAGATTACTCCAAGTTTTCCTGGTGAAAACCCTCACTCTGGTTTCTCCATCACCTTGGTTTGCTTAGCCATTAACCTTACCTTGAGCAGAAGCTCCATGACCATGAACAGGGGCTGTGCCCTCAAACCAGGAGGAAATCTTACAGCTCTCAAACACTTACTGAACCGGTCAGCGAGTAGGTGCTAAGTGTCCCTCAGCAGTCTTTCCAGGTTTGCCAAGCAAATCTGTCTGGACCCTCCATCCATTCATCAGCTGGGTAACAACAGCAGCAAAAAAATAATCTTCCCACCTCTTTTTCCTAAATCCCCCTTCACTTTTCATGAATCACTCAAGGCCCCCCATGGTCTCACATCCCATATAGCTCAACCCATGATATTTCAGTACTGTAAGTATGATACTCAGATGTAGCTCCCACTTATAACTCAACAGCTTGCACTTGGCTAAAGCATTGCTTCCAGAAAGGCATCTGCTCTTAATTTACTGGTATCCAGGGATGAAGAACCTGGGTAGCCTATTGACTAATTACCCTCCATGGTAACCACAAGTATGGGTGGTTTGAGTCTGCTTTGCAGCCATGGGAAGGCCATTTTTTGCTAGATTGAAGAGACCTTTTGCATCAGGCATTTTTCTCCCCAGGCAATTCTTCTCCAGTCACCTCTCCATCTCCTTTTCTGATAAGCCAAACAGAGCAAGCTTTCTGAACCTGTCATGCTAAGGCTTTTGCTTCATTCTTCAGATAATTTCTGTAGCCTTTTTTTCCATGCCCTTCGACATTTTTCAGTATCTTCTTTAAAGCAGCAATGTGGCTATCCCAGTGTCTAGCAACAGCCTATCTCTGCATTCACAGAGAGATGACCTCTCTGGTTTAACATATGTGGCCTGGTTAGGAATGACAGGAAAGCATCAGGTTTTATAAAGGTAAATAAATCAGGATGTTTTCATCTTTCCTTTTTATATGTTCACTTATAAATTCCTGTTCACAGTGAAAAATCATAATAAAAATTTGACTACAGAATCTATATTTGGGGTAACTTGTACAGGGCAGGGGTGTGTGTGTGCTTTTCACACTTATTTTCTGGAAAAAAATGAAATTATTTTCAGAAATGGGAAAATTTCCTGAAGATTTTCATCTTTCCACCTTTCTATACCAGTCATAGAATCATAGAAACATAGAAGACACAGTGTAGATGCAAGTGGTGCTTCTGGGATGGCATTTTGGGTTCTGCTCTGCCCCTCTTGGTTGTTGCAGTGGAAGATGCTACTGAGTGAAGTAGGAGTCCTGGGCCTCACCACACTCTCCAGGAAGAATTTCTACCTGACGTCCAATGTAAATCTTCCGTCTTTCAAACTGAACCCATTACCCCTTGTCCTGTCACTGCCTGTCCTTGTAAAATGTGTGTGTCCCCCCCAGCTTTCCTGTAGCCCTCCCAGGCACTGGAAGCTGCTCTAAAGTCTCTCTGGAACTGTCTCTTCTCCAGGCTGAACATCCCCAACTCTCCCAGCCTGTCACCATGGCAAACGGGCTCCAGCCCTCTGAGCATCTTTGTGGCCTCCTCTAAACTCGCTCTAACACCTCTCTGTCCTTCTGATGTTGGGGACCCCAGAACTGGACCCAGAAATGCAGGTGGAGTCTCATGAGAGCAGAGCAGAGGGGAGAATCCACTCCCTTGACCTACTGGCCACACTTCTCTGGATACAGCCCAGGATAAAGTTGGCAAGAAAATAAGGCCAGGAACATCCTTTGGCACTGGCCCACAGTCACCCACACCACCACTGTTAGCAAAGTCTTTGCCATGGCCTTTGCTTTTGACCAACCAGTAATTCAGCTTCTCAACAAGCAGTTGAGATTCCCACAATCTAAGTCCTACCTGGAAGACATGACCTACGTGAGCAGGATTTGCTGGCCCATAGCAGCATTGACCCTGGACGGCAGGAACATCCAACCCTTCCCCTGCCTCTGGTCCTCAAGAAAAGTTGGCTAATTAACGGAAGTGTGATATTGCTGGCTTGTGGAGAGAGGTGAAGGAGGGGGAGATGTTGCTCAGATAGGGACTGGTGGATGGGTTAGGTAAACCATGATGCCTCACAAGCATGGTTGTCTTTTCAGGACTTGATACCGCTACCTTGACCCAGTCCAAGGCAGACCAGGACCACCCTGGCTTTAAAGCAACACACACCCCAGAGAATATTGGAAGTGGAACCCAACATTGTTTTGGGACATAGCAAATGTGAAAGGTCACCACAGACCAAGGAGTGTGGCGTTTCACGGGCAGAGCTTTGCACAATCCGGTTCTGGAGCCAAAACAAAACCCATAGACTGCAGAGAAGTATGTGCCTCACCTCATCTCCACATCTCCAGCAATGCCAATGAAATAAAATAAAACTGGTGGCTGAAAAGAAAGCCAGAGGGAGACTTTTATGAGTGCAGGTAGTGACAGGGTAAAGGGTAACAGGTTTAGACTGAAAGAGGGATGATTGAGATTGCACATCAGGAAGGAATTCTTCCAGGAGAAGATGATGAAGCTGTGGATGCCCCATCCCTGGAAGTGTCCAAGGCCAGGCTGGATAAGGCTTGGAGCAACCTGGTCTAGTGGAAGGTGTCCCTGCCCATGGCAGGGGTTGGGACTGGGCAGGCTTTAAGGTCACTTCCCACCCAAACCATTCTGTGATTCTATGAAAACAAAATCAGGGTAAGGATGGATCAATGCTTCCCCAACACACTCTTCCAGCCTCTAGCAAGTTACATCCATGTGACATCCTGTGCTGGATGAAGCTGATCTCATGTTTAATGGCCCTTGTAGTCTGTTTTTCCTCCACCCAACTGTCCAGTTGCTTTTCTGAACGCTCATGAACCTCTAGCCAGGCTGGAGTTCAGCTTGCTGGGTTTGATCCCGCGCCCTGGTGTCATGAGGCCAAGCTTCTTGCAGACGTTAGGTTTGAGGACGCAGTGGGGGCCAGAGGAGCCCTATCAGTCTTACCCGCCGCTGAACTCCTGCTGACACTGAAAGGAGACGGCCAGACTCCCCGGGATGCTGAGCGCAGGGGAACTGCACAGGCCACATCCCAAACAAACAGGAGGGAAAAGGCAGAAATTGGTCCGTGTAAAAAATGAGAGGGGGAAGTAAGGGGCAAAGTGAGAAGGGAAACGTCTGATTCATTATGCTTTTGTTTTGCTTTTGTCTTCTCCAAGGAGGAAGAGGATGGAGCGCCGTCGAAGACAGAGACAGAAGGATGTTTCCTGGCCAGGCCTGGGAGAGGATCAGATAATGGGCAGATAACAATAGAAATGATGACTGAGACGAAACTGCAGCCACTCACTGGGCAGAGAGAGCAGCCAGCCCTACCACGGGCAGCCAGGGGCCGAAGAGGAAGAGGCAACAGCACAAACAGCTTCAGTGCATGAGCTGGCTGGTCCAGGTAGAACCTCTGCAAGCTGAGACCCTCCAGGACTGCGGCACCCCATTGCACGAGCGCTTCCACATTTTTATTTGGGGTCTGAAGACACAACAGCAAGTTCAAACCATGGTCATGGCTGGGGAGGGCCAGTAACCATTTGCCATGACTCTCTGCCCACTGTGGTTCATGTTTCTACTCTTGCTTTTCCTTCATCAGCACTTCAGAACTGCCAATTAAGATTTGTTTGTCCATTGAGTCCCCATCATGGTGGGATTTCCACAAATCTGATGGGTGCCATCTTGTACGAAGGAGCAATAACCCAAACTAACTCTGAAGGTCTTTTCAGAAATGCCGGGTTTTGTTTCTCCATTGTGAGTAAAACACGCTGTGGTCTTCACACATCTCCGGGCGTCAACATGCAAACATAGTCAACCAGGGTATGCAAACACAGATGCAAATAGGAAAATGCCAAAGCCCCAGGCTGAAGCCTGTTGGATATGGATGAAAATTGTTGTTGTTCATGTCCGAATTAGTGATAGGGCACACTACCATGTGTGAGGTTCTTGACAACCCCAGACTTCGACGGAAACTGCTGCCAGATGCATATGTACATACCACTCACCTTCTCTGGGGAAAGCATGTCGAGTCTGAGTAGCCCTGCAGCTGGAGAGACATGTCCATCACACCCCAGACAATGACCCAGAGGATGATGCTCACAAGTGTTCAGAGAGTTTGCCTGGGGTTAGTATTTGCAGTTGACTGCAAGTTCCTCTTCTCTCAAGGATAAATTCTGAAGGGATGCAAATGGGTCCCAAGCAGCTTTTTGGATCTCCACAGACTTCCTATGTATCACAGAAAAGCCTTGAGTCTGACTCTAGCTATTGAATGGGAAGTTAGGGGACTGTAACAAGACACAGGATTGCTTATCCTTTCACATCAAACAAGCCTGCTGAGCTGACACCAGAGCTGCCTAGCTGCTGGGGTGATGGATGTGCAGCAGACACCTATCGAGCCACACAATACAGCCCTTTGCGTGGACTGAGTCACCCCGCTGTTGAACCCAAAGTCCAAAATCAATGCTGTCCTCTGCTTGGTCACACTGTGACCCAGTCACTTGTGAAACAGCCAACGTATGAGTCATACCAGCTTCTTATTAATAACATATTAGTTATTGTACAGCTTCTGCAAGCGGCTATACATACTTTATGAGGACATATCCCGGCCTTCACACCAGAGCCTGCTCCAAGAAGGAGTTACAGTGAGTTTGAAAGTACTGGTGCTGCTGACTTTGGCCAAAGGATGGTCACGCAGCAGGGCTGCCATGAGGGCTGGGGTAGCCGAATGAAACCAGGCCATGGAACTCAAGGATGATGCTCAGGTATGGGTCCAGAGGGCCTGTGCCCACACTTGACAACCTCATTGCTGCTCTTACTACTGCAGGATAGGCTAAATCTAACATGCTTAATCCTACCTGGCCATGTACCTCATGTTGCTGTATTAACATTAATTCAATGTGCTTCTCTCTCCCCATATAGCAGCCGAAGTGACTCTGTCCCTGTTGCCATAATTGCAGATGGGTCCTGAGGGTTTAAACCTATGAGACCAGCTTCTCATGTTATTACTTTGTGCAGGTAGCTTAATTTGTCCTTCCCATTCAACTCCAGAAATTTTTTAAGCCACGGACCACTTAAGGATGCTAAGTTGCTGGCTGGGTTCTTTTGAAAATAGATGCCGAAAGGTGTGAAAAACACTGGGGGAAAAGCCACAGTGGGAGCTCAACTGAGCAGTGAAAAGCTGCCCAGGAAAGTGCTGTTAGGGACGACCCACACTGCAGGAAAGTCTGGGCTCACCCTGTCACCAGCAGCCAGGCCAGTCTGGCTGCAGAAAGCCAGGACTGTACCTTATGGGGCTCACAGAAGGAACCAAAGAGGACATTTATCCTGACTAAGCGAGCACTTTGGTTAAAAACATTGTCTGGAGAGGGAGGAGCAGAAATTATGCTCATTAAATTGTTAGCTGCAAATAGTCCGCTCATCTTGGGCTGGTAGCCCCCCTCTGCCACCCAGCCAGCCCTCCCTCCCTTCTCCATGCAGAAGGGCTCCTATCTCCTGAGAATCCTGATAAACCCTCCTCTCGCGCCCTCCCCTTCCCCCCCCCCCCCAAATAAAAGTGAGCTGTCTTAGTGCTAGGATGCAGAAACCACTTCCAAGCCAGCATTACATCAACATTGCAGCTGATAAAGGGATGCACAATGGAGTGTTAGACTAATAGAAAAACACAGCTCAGATAAGGCAGGCTCCTGATAGCCTGGGCTGATGTAAAATGCCATTGTCTCCCTTTCTGTCAGCTGAGTCACGGAGCGATAGGGAATTCCAGTGGCAACAGGCAAGTCAGGGGTCAGAAACCACGAATTCTGGGCAATGCAAATCCCCTGATGTGGGCACCGGTGGGCAGACGGAGCTGGGGTGGCAGGATGTGGTTGGGAGTACAGGTGGTGGCAAATGTCCCACAGCTGCAGGGATGGGGACCAAAGGCAAAGGATGGCAAAGGTCCAGGATGTAAGACTGCATGGGGCTCTGTGTGCAAAGTTATACCCAGCACAGGCCCCTCAGCACTGCCTGGCACACGACCCATTGATTTTAGTGGCTTTTCCCTGCTGTTTCACCTCCCTACCCTTATTCCACTCACCTCCTACATTTTCCCTGGATACTCTGAAGTCAGGAAGGGTGGGAAGTCAGATGGAGAAGTGCAAGGGAGGGGATGCTGGTGGCACTGCCCTGGGTAACTGCAGTCTCCCAAGCTCTTTTGGGTTGTCAAGATCATCTCTTCCATGGGGCTTGAGCAGCAGCAGGCGTAAGAGGGGCTGGTTCTCGTGTCAAGCTGCCATCTCACACTAGTCTGAATGATAAGGGGGGAGAGGCGCGAAGAAAGACACCATGCCCACACCCAGCCGGGTGCCCGGAGCCAGAGGAGGATGTCTGTCTCCATTCCTCCTGTGAACGGGAACTCCCAAAGCCCGCAGAGGGCTGTGATTAGTCCTCCAGCCAGCAAGTG
The DNA here is from genome assembly GCF_000690775.1 of Eurypyga helias. Classification (NCBI taxonomy): domain Eukaryota; kingdom Metazoa; phylum Chordata; class Aves; order Eurypygiformes; family Eurypygidae; genus Eurypyga; species Eurypyga helias. The sequence goes on from NW_010263414.1 coordinate 56,730, forward strand.
AGGGTGTTTTTCCCTCTTTGGGCTCCGTTCTCATTTTCCTGTGCTGCCCTTTGATCTCCTCTCACACGGCCCCAGCCCGTGAGGCTGCCCCAAAGGAGGAACTCCAGATTATGTGACAGGGTTATGTCATTTTTCCAACGGACGTGATGGCTTGGCTTTAAGTTGAGAGGACTTTTTTTAGTGCTGGCATTGCAATCATTGGCCAAATAGGTCCCAGAGAAACCCTGTGGTGGGTTGATGCAAAGACCTGGTGCCCCAGTGAAAATCTGGGGCATTCAGAAGGGACCCAGGACAGGTTCAGGAACCAGCTCTGGTCCTTATACTCATGTTTGCTAAGAATATAAGGGGTTCAGCGCCTGTCACAACACAGCTGGTCCAAGACCAGCCCTGGCCAAAGCCCCAGTAAAAGGGCAGACCATGGGATTTACACCGAGAAATGGATGCTACCTCCCATACTTGGATGTGGAGCAGAGGTACAAGGTTATTGCACATTAAAGGGGTAGAAAACGTGAAACTAGTGATGGAAAATCAGATCTGGCTGAAAATCTTCATGGATTGTCTTTCTGTTTCACCAGAAGTGGAAACTTCCAGTGAAAAGTAAGCACACACACACACACAAAAAAAGAGTTTTCAACAAAGCTTTCTTATATATTTTTCTTCTAAAAAATTTCTGATTAAAATCTCTCTATTCTTTCCAAACCAGTGGGCTTTCTTACTGGTCTGGACATCTAGGAACCATTTCCTCTTTATCCAAAGGCAGAAGCAAAACCTGAAAGATTGAAGAGTGCAAAAAAAGAAAGGGGGGGTGGGGGGATGGGGGTGGATAAAGGGGTGGAGGTCCATCATCAGCATGATTTAAAGAAGCCAAGATGGCCAGGCAAAGCTGCTGAAGGTGGAAGATCGTGGAGGACGCCCTGTCACCTAAGAAATTCTGATTCTTGCATCTTGATCCTGCCTATACTCTCCTTGTTTCAATAAAATGATGCTGATCAGCTGACCCTCATGCCAGTCCCACTGCAAACTCTTGTGAGTGTGGAAAGACCCAGCCTGAACCTGGCTTCTGATACCAGCTAGATGGATGAGGGGGTATTTTCTGTTCATAGTGCTTGGCTTCAGTACTTACGTGTACAAGGAAGGACAGAAGTTCCTCTCCATTTTAAAGAAAGGAGGGATGGAGTCTCAAGACCCCCTTGCTCATCAGGGCTGCTGGGGGGACAGTTTGGGCCCTGGTTGCACTGGTTTGCAGAGGTGTGCTTGTGAAGGACCAAGACAATTTTTCAGAAAGTGCTCTCAAGGTGCTAAAGGCTTCTTCTGAGTCAATCAACATGAAGTGGTATTCCAGAGGTCGACCCACACTCCCTCAAAACTCAATATCCTCCTGAAGGTTCCCATCCCCTGGAGGTTCCCACCTCAAGGCAAACACGGGCCACAGACTGCATGCACTGTCATGGATCAGGGCTTGTGGCTTGCCAGCACTGATGACCTCCAGGACAGAGCAGGACAAGAGGTCTGGCTTTGTATGGAAACTCCAGGGAGATGTTCACGTGAGAAATTCATTATCTGCTCTGGAACGCCACCAGGACAATGGACTAACACCTCTATTCCCATGGGGAAAGCTGCGATGGCCACAGACAGCAGAAAATTGTCCAAGAAGAAAGGACCATTCCACACAGTTAAAAGTCACCCCTCTGGAAAGAAAGGGTCCCTGGAACAGCTACTCTCTTCCAGAAGAAGCCATGACATCTTTGACTCAAAGCTACTTGAAGAGGAGCTCTGCAATACCAACTGCAGCCCAGGAGAGGAAGGTGTTCCCTTCAACACGTTTCTTTGTTGAAATGATCAAAGCTGCCCGAGGGCTCAAACTACAGCTGAAATGACCTCAGCGCTGTGCTCTT
>NW_010263414.1:58634-87328 GCF_000690775.1 Eurypyga helias
TCGGTTCTTACATCTGAAAGGTAGAAGCTGTATTGTGTTAGCTGCAGACATGGTTGAGGACTGGGCAACAGGCTCCAGAAATGCAGGGACAGGGGATGCAGGGTAGATTCTGGATTTCAGGAAACAGAACAGGCTGTGTCTGGTCTCAAATTCTTGCAGATGCCCAGTGCTGTGTTTTGGAAATGCTTCAGTAGGAACAATTACGAAACACAAGGGTCTCCGGACCAGATCCTCAAACAACTTTTGAACTCAGTGTGCTTTCCTTATCGATGTGACTCTGGGGGAACATTAAAAAACCCTTTACCTTCCATGGTATAAAACCCATGGGGATATACTCTCTCTACAGAGAAATGTGCAGTGCTTATCCTGTAAACATCCGGGGTGGGATTCAACTGAAAGATTCAGGAACTTAAATTTAGGGCTAAAGATGGTTGTCCTCCTGAAAGACACACTAAAGCAGCCAAGATGCTCATAGAATCATAGAATTGTTTCAGTTGAAAAAGACTTCTAAGATCATCAAGTTCAAGCGTCAACCCAACACTGCGAAGCTCACCACTAAACCATGTCCCTAAGCACCACGTCAACTTGTCTCTTAAATCCCTCCAGGGATGATGACTCCATCATCTCCCTGGGAAGCCCATTCCAATGCCTGACACACCTTTCCATGAAGACATTTTTCCTAATATCCAATCATGGGGCTGAAAGGCAAAGTATATACAGGTAATTCATGCCCTTCTGTCCAGCAACAGGGGATAAAGTGAGGATAGCCAAAGGCTGACCTAAACCTGACATCTGAATTTGGGTGAGTTGATCTGCTCCTCTGCCTGCATGGACTGGGTCTTCAGTGAATATTATGGGATCTCAGGCAATTGGACCCTATGGAGACCCCTCCAATGTATGTACCTGGTGCAGTGTCTGATCCTGCAAGCTGCATCTCTGCCTCCATCCCCGTTTGCCGGCACAGGGGGGTTTCAAACTGAGCAGAAAGCAAGGTTGCCCTTGCCCATTTTAAGCACAGTATTGTTATCATGGATCTTCACTCAGCGAAAGCTTGGCTTTTTCCCTTTCCTCTTATCCCTCCAGTTGTACTTAAGAATAGCGGTCTCCAACTCAAGGCTTGCAGGCACCCAAGAGCTCAGACCCTCACCTGCAGTGATGACCTACTGGTCACCTACTCCCACTGTAGGTCTATTTGCATGGAAAAAAACCACTGCCGGGTCTTATTTTGAAGCCAGGTCCCAAACCATTTAAATCACGCATGTGTTGGGAGAGGAGCAATGAGGATAAACACCGAAGAGTACAGCTGGGCTGTTGCAGATGGTTTAGATCCTGAGAGCCAGGATCCCAGTCATCAGCTCACCCTTTTTCAAGAGAGACTGCTAGGGAAGAAAAATACAGTCTGGCACTCAACCCTTGAAAGGTTTCCGGCCCCTGGATTAGATGACCTCAGTATGCCTCTTTCATATCTGCTACCACAGATAGAGGCTTAACTTGGGCCCGCTGGGAATTTTTGGACAAAACTATTAGTTGTTTTTAATGTAGAAAACCAGTTTATTTAACTTTATTATTATTATTATTATTATCCCACTTTTCTATGGAAATGTATTTGTTTCAGTGAGTCCTGTAAAAGTTCTCAATGTTGGATAGAATTTCTGGTCAAAATGTTCACTTTTCTCATCCTACAGATCTGAAGACCTTTATAGTCCAAATCAGGCATTTAATTCTCAGTTTCTCAGCACAGGGATCATCTTTTACTCTTTGGACATCTCATTTCCATGTTTCTCCATGATAATCCAGGCACAAGGGCCTACTGCTTTGTGAATAAATGGCCAGCAAATGGCTTTCCCACCTGAAAACAGTCTCCGGATTGGAGAGTCTTGCACAAACCCAATTTTTCGCCTGTTCTGAAATAGAATCAAAAGGAAACGCACAATCTGTCAAAAAACAGCAACTCATATTAGGTCTCCTATCCCAACACTCTTGGTGAAAGTAGTGTTTTCTTATTTTTCTTGCTTTTTTCCGTGTTAGCTGGGAGGGGTGGAGGAATGGACTGACTCCAGTCCTCCACGCACCTGCAGTACAGATTGTGGCTTGCTGCTTATGACCCAGTGTTCAAGTATCTTGGCTTCCTTCTCAAAACCCCTTGATCTCGCTGGTCCTGGCATCCTGTGCAGCACAATGTCCTCTGAAGGAGCCACGGAAAAGGAGGACAGCTGTGGCTTGGAGCCAACTGTGGTGTCATCCTGCCCTCCAGGATTAAAAACAGTTTAGACACAAACATTTAAGACACCCTTTAGCTACACAGTGCTTATCCTGGTAGAAATCAGCTTCTTTTCACCTGCATCCTTTTCAGTATTCTCAGAGAGCTGGTCCAGCCTCCATCAGTCAATGGAAAGTCTTCTACAGGCCACGGGTATTGTCGCTTGCAGGTGGTGCCTTTCCATGACCTCTGCCTGCATATGTGTGAATACAGCACCCATTACGATGCTCTGCAATGCTAGAAGATTTCCCTATTATTTATTATGAAATCTGGAATTACTGTCTTTATGGAAAGAAGGCTAAGATACAACTGACTTAAAAGATAGCCTGGCTTCATTTTGGAAGTCGTCAGCTTGGCATGCCTTAAAAACATCTTGTTTTCATAGAGGACCAAATCTTCTTGCCCTGAGATGAAACTGTAAAGTGGCTGGAGTCAAATCTTCCCAAAGCCATTGTCTAAAGTCTTAGCCCATCTCAAGGAATTGATTTTCCTGAAGGTGTCTGGGCATCACCATGAACAGCCTCCTGACAGCAGCCGTTGGGTTAGGAGAGACACGCCGGTAATCAAATTACTGTGTTTTGCCCTGATACACCGAATCAGAGCTAACAGAAATCCTCCGTACAGCAATCATTGCCACTGAAAGCACACCCTGGTGAAGGACAGTTTGTAAGTGTGACGATGTCCTGTCTGAAGGCAAGCAAGTTGAAAGGTCCAGGTTGTTGAGGTTTGTTTTGCTTTTCAGGGAGGGAAAGGAGTTTCATTTTCAATCAATATCCTTGTGTCAAAGTTTGAGTCGAAAAGACAGCTTGTGGCTCAAATCACTTTGAATCTATCCCCAGGGAAGAAGGAATGTTGCAGCCAAAGAAATTCTAAATCAGGTATGTTGGGTTTACAAATGTATTTTGAAGAAAAGCAATGACTCTCGGAGTGTGTCCTTTCATGGGTGCAAAAGGGCAGATACACTCTTCAGAGACATTGCTGCTGAATTCCTCTTTTTTCCTTCCCACCACACCAAGACCCACAGGGGACACGGTGGGGTGGGACACCTGTATCAGTTTGGGTGCAGGGAGTTATTCCCATCCCCCCAGTGGGAATATCATCCTCTCCATCCCACATTTCCAGTGGGTAATGGTCCTGAGCTGGAGGTCCTGGCACAGAAAGGGACCATGGTGAGCAGGAGAAGGGGGGGATGAGGATGAAGAGAGGACGGGGAGAGGAGCTGTATTGATTGGTGTGTGAAAGGCTTCCCGGGAGCCGCGTTGCTGAGAGACAACCCTGGGAGATGCAAGGCTGGAATTAATAACTGCTCCATTGGGGCCCTGTTTGCTCTCCTTGCCCAGAGCCAGAGGACTTTGGTCACAGCTTATCACCCAGCCGAAAGCCCCAGGAATGCAGTCACAGGCAAATGTGCATGTTCACACGACATCTATTAATCAAACGGCTCCCCCACCCTTTAACCCTTTGCAGGTCAGGGAAGGGGGAGGAGGTGGGCATAGTTCTACTTTTTCTAAAATCAGGGGTCCCAGGAGTATCTTTAGAGCAAGTGGAGATAGGGGGAAGTCTCCTGTGAACTTCGGTTAAGACACCATCCCCCTGCTCCACATCCAGAGCTTTTCTAAAATCATATCCCACACCCCTTTCAAAATGCTGAGGCAATTGATTTTGGTCTGCATCTGAAGAAATCCCTTTTCAGTGGGAGCTCAGCATCTATACACCTTAAAACACCTTGAAAGTCCCAATCATTGGCCCTGAAAAATTGATTTTTCTTCCTCTTCACTCTGTTTCAAATTTTGGGTGCACTCACACCATGGCAGTTGTTGTGTATCTTATCCAAGCTGCCTATGGCCACGGTTCTTCTGCTTCTCTACACCTCCATAATGTGATGGTATCTGCTCTGAACAGCACAGAGCTCATCAGACACACTTTCATTTGGGGGCATAAAACATCACAGGCTCTGCTGCAGCCAACAGCAGGCAGGATTTACCCCAACTTGGCAAGACCAACCACCCTCTTGCTTTGCTGTTGAGTGTTTTCGTCTCAGCAGTGTGTAACAGAACATGTTCCTGCCTTGACAGAAGAGGTTGAGGAAGGTTTTCAGGCTCTTGAGTTGTTCACGGTTATTTACCCTGTTAAGTAATCCAGAGAGTCTCTGTAGGCCCTCCATGGTGAAGGAAGAGACAGTGGCACTTCCCAAGGGAAATTTAGCACACCAGGGTTAGGGTCCTGCTCTGTCAGACCCTGATGACAGACACCCCAGGAAAACATCACTTGCTGAATGAAATGTTGTAAGAGCACACCAAGGTTAGGGTCCTGCTCTGTATCATCCTCTGTCAGACCCTGATGACAGACACCCCAGGAAAACATCACTTGCTGAATGAAATGTTGTAAGCTGGCCAGGATGGACATTGCTTCATTGGGTACCCTGAGATGTCACCTCATCCTTCCCAACACCCTGAAATCCACAGGTTGGATCAACCAGTCAAAAAGACACCAAAAGAAACCCTTCAGGAAGGCACCAGGGGTGCTCCAGTCCTGCAAGGTACACGTGAGACAGGGAAATGTCACCTGAGCATTAGGAGATGGCTCCTACAGAGGAGTGAGGCTCTAGGATGGTCTCCCAGGAGGAGCAGATGGGACAAGAAGCCCACCCAACTTATAGATGGACTCTGCGCAGCCTCTGGTGTGGTGACCTAGAGTGGGGACTGATGCTACTGCTCCCTGTCCTCCGTCCTCATCACTGGATAAACAGTGCCCAATGATGAGGTGACCATGTGTAAAAGGGGTGGGGATTGGGCAGCCTCAAGAGGTGTGGTCAGTTCCCCATCACCTGAAGTTTTCCACCCAGATTGGCAGCTCCTCCCCCAATGCCACCACCTGCAGCAGGTTGGGTGATAGGGTGAGGTTGTGGCTTTTGCCACAGGCCAGGTTGGACTGGATAACGGGGTGGATGACTTTTAGCCTTCCCACATCAGGAAGGAAGGGCAGATTTTTGTGCGTCACGGCTGCAGAAGTCTTCAGCCCTCAGTCCTGTCCTGTTCACTTCATGTCAAGGGGAGGAGCATGAGCTGCAGAAGGGCCTTAAATGAAGACAGAAGGCATCACCCCAGAGGTGGGATTTGGGGTGTTTTTACATGCATTTGGGTTCCTAGACTAATGAATGAAATCTCCCAGGCTTGGCTGCCAGGCTCTCACAGGCCAAAGGTGCCAGGACAACAGCCCTCTTCAAGTCGGGGCAGGCTTCACCTGTTAAGGACAGTGAAGGAGGCAAAGGACATTGTTATTAGCTGGCACTTCTAGGCATGTGATATTTTAGCTTCTTCTAGCTGTCAAAGAGCTAAGCACATCTTTTAGGATTGAACCAGTTAATTTCTGAAGCATCACCATACTCCAGTCTCTCTTCTGAGCCTTGAAAATTTCTCCCTCAGATCCGAATGTGCCCAAAACCCTGGAATCCTTTTGAATGAAACTAACCCAAAAGACGCATTACAGCTGCTAACGGGTCTTTTTGACTACAGGACCAGAGCAGGGCTGGCCCGGAGTAAACCCCTGCTGAAATGTGTGCAGTGTGGGCATCACATGCTGGAGACCAACTATTTGTCTACATTGACCTACTCCGGTACGGCCACCACACTGGTGGATGGAGTCTTAATTCTTGCTTTTCCACAGCCTATTGCACAGGACTCACCACATGTCAGTGCAGCTCCCAAAGCAAAGGGACCTAGTGGGGCCCCAGCATAAAAGACAAGCACTAATAAGGACTAACCATATTACAGGATTCTCCGTTCCTTATTCCCGAAGAATCAATGTACGGAGAGAGACATGCACAGGGGAAGAAAAAAAAATGAAAGGCATTATGAATTATGAAGTCCAAACAACTTAGAGCAAACCAGGTATTCAGAAAGAAAAGGGGAAAAAAAACCCGATGGAGCAATTTGACACTTCTACCTGTAAATAATTATTCACCCAAACCCCAGTGATAAGCACATGACACTGTCCATACAGATTAGGACCCCAACAGAGAAGAAAACCCTTCTCGCTTGTCCTCTTCCCGTCAAAGGCCGTATTGTTCCCAAAGAGTTAACAGCAAAGCAGGTCTGCAATTACCGGGGAATAATGGGGTGTGATTGGGGCACTAAAGGGCTGGAATTGATTTTTTTTTTTTCAGGCTTCCAGCCCTAGAAGCCCCTCCCTGACTTCCTGGTAACTCATGACCAGCAGGGTCAATAGAGCAGAAATCCTTCTAAAGGGCCAATCTGTATTTGAATTATTTAAACAATGTAGTACAGCCAAGTTAAATGGGGCTTATCAAACGTTACACCTCTTAAAGCACAATTGGAGACAGAGGGATATTAACTGCTGAATGCTCCACCGCTGGACACAGAGAGGGGAGGCGAGAAAAAAGGGGGGGGAGAAAGAACTAAAAAAAAGGGGAGGTCAAGGCAGGCTGGTTTGTACAAGGGGAGGAGCAGGTGTCTGCTGCATGGCATTGCCCAGAGATTCACAGCTGGTCTCTTCTTTTTCTTGGAGACTCTCCATCCTTACCCAAACCGGGTATGACTTTACCATCCTGACCCAAGGGAATGAAAACCCCAGACCTGGGGTATTTGGGTGTTTAATCTTCATCATCTGCCCCACCCCCAGGATGAGACCAGCCAGGGATATGGCAATGAAGGATACGGGTCTGTTATCCACCTTTTCCCGGAGTTAGTGCAGGCAGAGGTTGTTTCCATGTCGCGACAGACTGCATGTTATTATCCCCGTGCAAAGCTCAGGATGTGCATTTTGCCCAGAAAGGGCTGAGACACGGAGCCGTCTGCCACGCGCAGTGGAAAAAGGAAAAGGAAGCTAAGAACATAACAACAACAACAGGATTTTCCTCCAAATTTGGGAGCCAAGCAAAAAAAATCTCATACTGAGAGGGGCTAAGGACAACTAGGGAAAGCCCAGCTTGCCAAGCAGTCCCAAAAGACACCTGTATTTTTCCCCATAAAAGCAGTGAGTTTGCTTAGGTTTGGGAGCTGGGAATTTATCCAGGAAAACAGCTCGTGATTTTCTTACAAAGGTGAAAGAAAACGAGAATCCACCTGGACATTTTTCTGGCCATTTATCCTGCGCTACCCCAGCCCTTTCATGGAGTTTCAGAGGACCGGCTGTGCATCGGGAAGCTTGGAGGGTCCCTGGTGGGATGCCGGGAGGGGAGGGGGCAGTAAATAGTTCACAGGTAACTCATGCACTGACATTTTCACATGACTTATTTGACCCGGAGAGAAAACAAATACATTTGCAAGTAAGAAAACGTGATCTGCCAACAAACTGCAAACAAGGACCAAAAGAGGCTGAATTCACTAGATGATGTATGGACGGGCGAGAAATAACTCAGCCACATACAACCGTGCAGTAAGGATATAGGGGGAAAGGGTTTGTAAATTATTCATGGACCAAAAATGCATAAATACTGGTTAACTGATTTGCAAAGGTTTTACCAGAAATCTGTGAGTAAATCAAAGGAGGAAAGTGAAAAATTTTCATTAACAATGCTGTCTTAATGGCCCATGTTCCTTCAATATTATAGCCACTCTACTGCCTCTGAGCTAATTAACCCTGCTAATTAATGGGGATTCAGGCTGTTTGTGCTGTGTGTATGGAGGTACCAGCGCCCTGAGAGCTGATTTTTGGGAGGGGGTCTTTGCCCAGCCCTGGGCGGCCATGCCCAGGCTGAACCCCCAGCCCGACAGCAGCGTGTCGGGGACGTGCGGTCGGCCAGAGCTGGCCAGGAAAACCCGGAGGGAAACATTTCCTGCTGCAAAAGGCTCTCCCATCCAAACTGGAACATTTCAGGAGACGTTGCTGTTTTCACTGAGGTTGTGTATTTTTCTTTTTTTTTAAGGAAAAAGAAAAATAATGAGGGGAAGGAGAGGAAAGTTTTCCTGACTCTGTTCCATCCTTTTTATCAGAAGTTAGGAATATAAGAAGGTGCCTCGTGGCTCAAATCCAGCCCAGTGCTATCTCAGTATTTGACATTATTTGTCATTTGGGGAAGAATTTCAAAATGTTTAGATTTCGTTACGGTTCAAAATGAAGCCCCAAACTCAACCCTTCCTCCCCCTCCTCGCCAAGCGGTGTTTGCCATCCTTCCCCATCCGCGCTTTTAGGACCATCGTTTCCTGCAAACCCAAACGGCTTTTTGGGCCGATGGCTGTACCCTCCAGCGCAAACAAAACCGGGTGCTGGGTTTGCTCATTCGGCCGTGACAGATCCAGCCCCAGGAACCCTCTGCCTCCCCGTACGTGGGGGGTGTCCTGTCCCAGCCCGCTCTGGACGTCACAATTCCAACGGGTTCTTCCACCTTGAATGGTGATCGTCCAGGCGAAGGTCACCACCACCAGCAGCCCCTGCTTTCGCACGCTGCTTTCCCACCCCGCGGCACCGGGCGACGTTGGAAAGGGACGGGATGATCACAATATTGAGAAAGCTCAACCCAAGCAAATGGAGGATTTATAAACTCCCGGCCGAGCCCGCAGGCTGCAAGGTCGCCCCTTATCTGAGTTCGCAGAGGGTTTGCAAAGTGCTGGCAGCCCTCCAAATATGTTTGGGAGTTTTTACTCGAACCTAAGGCTGCTGGACTCCCACATTTGACATTTTCCAAGTGCTGTTAAGCGACGAGGCAGCGACCAGGAACAATGTGTGATTATAACAGCCGGCTGGGATAGGGAAAGCCGCTAGCTGAGGCTTTCCAAGAGCCGTAACAAGTGTGAAGGCTCAGCAGCCTGGCTGCTCATCCCGCAGGAGACGTCTTCATCAGGGATGCTGCAGGGTGGAGGAGTACTGACAGGCAAAGACAGGACTCGCCCCTTGAAAGCCTTTTAATCACAGCCCAAAAGTGGAATTGTGAAGTTCTGCAAAGGGAAAAAGTTGAGGTACCTTTATCAGAGCTGCTCCGGGAGCATCCCTGTCTGGTTGCCTCTGCTTTGCCTGCAGTTACACCGTAGGCTGCACCATGCTGCACCCTTGCATGCAAGACACTGCAAGGGATCCCAGGGGATCCAGGGGATCTCATCTCTCTGCCAAAGCCATGGGGTTGGGGCTACCACCTCATTTTTGCACCCCATTTTGCAGCAGAGCTCCTTTCGGATTTTGCTGATTTCCAAATGGTTCATCTGATGTTTCACACTGTTACAGAATGTCTCGTGTCAGGGAATCGATTTTTTAAAATTAAAGGCATGGGAATCTCAGCAAATCTTTGTAAGGCTGAAGATAACAGCATACAGGACAAGGATTAAGGAGTTTATACTGAAAGAGGGAGATTGAGATTGGACATCAGGAAGGAATCTTTCCCAGAGAGGGTAGTGAAGCACTGGGACAGGTTGCCCAGAGAAGCTGCGGATGCCCCATCCCTGGAAGTGTCCAAGGCCAGGCTGGATGAGGCTTGGAGCAACCTGGTCTAGTGGAAGGTGTCCCTGCCCATGGCAGGGGGTGGGACTGGTTTAAGGTCTCTTCCAACCCAAACTATTCCTTGATTCATTCTATGATTTCACAATGAAATGAGACAAAGGGGATTAATTTAAATGAGCTGAGGTGCTGTAATTCTCCTCTGGGAATATTTCTGTTATTTGGTGGATAAAAAGGCGAAGAGTGGAAGCCCACGCTGAAGGCAGATAAATATAAACTGGCTCCTTGTTTTATTTCCCCTTTTTCTTCCTCTTATCTGGCTGGAAAACTGACTGTGAAGGACAAGGAGTAAAAGAAAACAAAAGAAAGAGGAAAGAAAAACAAAAAACAAAAGTTCTGGGGTTTTTTTTTCTTTCTTTCCCAAGAAAACAAATCCAGAAAATTACTTCCAAAATACAGTTTTTCTCCCAACAGCTGCCCCCACTGAAAAAATGTATTTTTGAGAGGAGAAATGATGAAAGGAGAGGAATGGCTGAGGACAAGCAGGATGTGCTTGAATACAAATTGTATTGGAAGTGCAAAGGGGGTTATTAGTCAGATAGGGAGGATTATTTTACATCTCGACCACCTATACAACCACACATGCGACCGCCTGAATGAAATGCTGGCTTAATCGTCCTGGTCAAAGTCCTCTGCTACAAGCAAGGCTTGTTGTACTGTGGATTAACCAGGGAGGAAAATTAAGGGATTCTATATATACAGTTTTTCTGGCTGTGGTTAGAAACCCCAGGGTCAGAGCAAAGCTCTGATTTCAAACAACTTGTATTTTGAGTGATCCTGTTTATTCCAAGTGTCTGCTGAGGCTTTGACTCCGAGCTATTAATGCAAAATAAATAATTTTCACGCGAGCTATTTTTGCCGCCGTTGCCAGAAAAATAAAGCGAGGCGGCCGCGGAAGTGATGCGTGCGAAGAGCAGAGAGGGAGCGAGAGGGGGCCGTGGGCTGCGGTGGTTTTCTCAGCTGCTGAATGACATGTGGAATGCCACTGGCAAAGGATGCCGAGGGAGACGGACTCGGCCAGCATGGGGAAGGAGGCTTTTGCGACACGTATAGGGTGGTGGGAGATTCCCTGGGGGTGTTAGACCATGGGGTTTAGGGCATTTAAATCCACTGTTGTTGGAGAGGGGGTGTGACCTGCAGTAAAGGCAGCTTAGCCCCTGTGAACGGTAGCTTGGAATGCTGTCCCTGGCAGATCCTGCCAGGCATATGTGAGCCCAGGGGGTGCCGATGTGCTGGCACAAGACCCTGTGGTGAGTGCAGATGCATCTAGAGGACTATACTTCTGTGGGGCTGGGTGCACATACGTTTGTAGGGAAGCAGCATCACGCCACAGTGCTCCCGAGTAGGGATCCAAGGGATTCCTTGAGGAATCTCATTCCCTCTGGTATGAGACCCATCCAGACTGGCTGGCATGCTTGGACCCACAGCATTTGGATCCCCAGGGCCAGGGTGCAAGAGGTCAAGAGATAAAGGCAGCAGGTCACCACCTGGCTGTGTTCCCAGCAGATGCCAGGGATGAGCTGTATTTGCACACCTGCAGCCGTGCCCCCTCCCATGCCGATGGTCATAGGCTCACAGCCCACTTGCCTTCCCCACCAGCTGCTTTTCTGATCCCCTTTTTGTAGGCAGATGCCTTGAGCTCACCAGGTCTCTGCATTCTGAGTACCTGATTTTGGATCTAGCGATGGAGTGAAACGGGAGGGAGGTTCAAACAGTAATCTTTTTGCACCCCAATGAGGGCCTTAGTGATGGGAAATAATTCTGGTGCACCTGAAGGACAGCCCTGCTATCTTTCTCCAAGAACCCCTTCAAAGTCTCCATCACTTGCTTTTTGTGCACCCCATAATAAAGGGGCTGCGCTAGGGTTCGGAGGTTCAGAAATGATAGCAGCCTTGGGGGCCATCAGCAAGGTGAGAAGGCAGCTAGTGAAAACGGAAAGGGATTGCCTCTCAAAATCACAGCCCTTCTCCCATACCATGTCAGGCACTCAAGGCTGCTCAGGGAAACGGGGGTCTGTGCTCTCAGCTAACGCCGTGTTCTCTCCATCGAAATCATGGAATCACAGAATGGTTGGGTTTCCGTGCTCTCAGCTAAAGCCGTGTTCTCTCCTTCAAAATCATGGAATCACAGAATGGGTTGGGTTGGAAGGGGCATTAAACACAATCCAGTCCTACACACTGCCATGGAGCAGGGACAGCTTCTACTAGACCAGGTTGCTCCAAGCCTCATCCAGCCTGGCCTTGGACACTTCCAGGGAAATAAGCACCAGCTGGACCAGGAAAGTCTCTCCCACCTCGTGCTGCTGCTGGATAAGAAGCACAGAGGGACACAGCCTGGCCCCGAGTGATTTTGCTTACTCAGACTCATACAGGCACAAGGAAGGACCTGCAAGGTTGCTGGACAAACGACCTGGTGTCGGAGGTTTCACCCAGAGCTGTCCGGGGAATTGATTGCTGCGGGGACATGGGAGGTGTTCACTGGAGTTTGTGAGTCTGCACGGAGAGCACATGGCTGGAAAACTCAACTTACCATTCACCTCTGGGTCCTGTGGTTTTGGTGCTGGTTTTTAGGGAACTATTAACCTCTGTAACGATCGATATAGCTAGGTAGCTTAAATTATCATGTTATAAAAAGACATGCCTTAATTTAAGCTGTAAGTTCTCCAAAATGGAACCATATCCTATGGAAGCAAGGATTGCAGAGGTGTAACCTCACTGTTTAAATAGTGGGATGTAGAAGCAGCAGACAAGCTTTATATATGCAGGTATTCCTTGGAGGGAATACAAAGTCAAGAAAAGGTTTTAAATACATGTATATCAATTCTGGTTCTGGATATTCCATTTTTCCATTTTCTAGAAGCAGAGGGAGTGTACCAGGGAAAAATCACTACAAGCTCACTCTGGTCTCATCTTTTTCCACAGATATCTCCAAAAAGCCACTATTTTCAATTTGGAGGAAGGATGTATAAACACAATCCATCACTGTCACAAATTATACATTGTAGTTTTCCATGTTTGGGAAAATCAGGGTTCAGCATACCCCTAGTGCAAAACACCGGCTCGATTTTACTGTCACGCCTGGAGACCCCAGGGGCTGGACCACTGTCATGTTAATGTCTTGATCCCAAACAGAGCTCCTAAGCACCCCATAATATGTCTAAATACCAAGAAAAGTATATGTGTCCTGCTCATCATTCACAGCGGTGCTCGGGATCTGCAGTGTCCCAAAGGAAATCCATGAATAACCCAAATCTGAGGTCCCACCGGGACGAAGGCAGGAGAGCAGAAGAGGCCAGCTGGCTCTCCCCAGCCCTGAGCTGTAGGCATCTATTAACAATTAGCTTTTTGGCTCCACTAAGTGCACTCAGCCTGACTTGGTTTTATTGGCATCACCCATCTCCCAGTAAATGTGATAAGAGCCTGATTAGCCCTGGCTCAGACCTGGCTCTGAGCTAGTCTCAGGCACGGCTGCCTGAAGGCTACTCACCACATGTGCTTTCCACGCCACGCTTCCAGGCCCAGGAGGGTCTAATGAAGATTGTCCCTGGACCTCATTGTTTACTTTTAGGCAAGCATCAGAATTAAGACCAATTTAGCTGCCCCTTCTTTTCCTTTTCTCTTTTTTTCTCCGGGCTCAGTCTAAACATGCATCTCAAGAAAGAGACTTTTTTTATGGCGTGATAAGGAAAGATCATCTGTCTGCGAGAAAATTACTTCTGCGGGGTTCGGAAAGTGGTCCCAAGGGTCTCATTCCAGCACAGGCACAGCCCCTGGAGAACATTAAAGAATTATATACCCCATGATAAGGCACTTTCTGTTATAGGTTTTTATTTTGTAGCAATAGTCACAGCTTAAAGATAAGAACAACATACATTTTGTTTAACTAGGCTCTTGTTCCTTGGTGTGGGGCTCACTGTGAACTGGCATCCATCAAACTCTTTTGCAATTTACATGAATACCTGATTCTTCTGATAAGGGAAAGTGTAAGTCAACACAGTTCTGTTGTAATTGGGTGTTACCTGTTTAGATACTGAACTGCTATCTCGGCATCAGCTCACAGCCAAGCTTGACTTTACCTTTCCTTGCTAGGTGCAGAGAGAATGTCTCTTGGTTGTGCATTGGCCACCGGGTGTTGCAACAAGATGCCTGGAAGCATCTCTTCTCTTCAGGCTGGTAGAGGTGGCCATGGGATGGTAAAATCATAGAATCACAGAACGGTTTGGGTGGGAAGGGACCTTAAAGCCCATCTAGTTCCACCCCCTGCCGTGGGCAGGGACATCTTCCACTAGACCAGGTTGCTCCAAGCCTCATCCAGCCAGTCCTTGAACACTTCCAGGGATGGGGCATCCACAACTTCTCTGGGCAACCTGTCCCAGTGCCGCCTTCTCCAAGGAGAATTTCTTCCTGATGTCCAATCGCAATCTCCCTCTTTCAGTTTAAACTCATTACCCCTTGTCCTGTCACTTGACTAAAAGATCAATTGACTAAAAGCCAACGTGAAGTCAGTGATAGGAAAAAATTACAGAAGAAAATTCTCCAGTTAAACCCAAAGTCCCCACACCAGGTTCAGCATAATCCTTGGCCACAGACTAGTGGGGACTGCATGGTCTGGCAAAGAGGTACTACCATATCCTTATTTTGTTGATATAATTATTTATCTTAGTGAGCAGCATTTCCTGCTCATAGCATAAAAAAATATTACTGATGTATGATAACAGCAATCTCTGACCCTCAGCAGAGCAAGGCTTCTTTGCACTAGATGACAGAGATACTAAAGCATCTCAAAGCCTGATAATCTCCAAACAAACCAGAAAAGGATCCCAGTAAAGGATTTGATGACTACCATGAGCACAGGAGACCATAGGACCTGCCTTGGACTGTACCACCTTTAATTAGATGCCAGTGTCCCAGGAGACAACCGCATTACTTCTAACAAACTTTCCTTGTTTCTTTTTTCGTTTTGAGTTATTCCTGTTATGGGATATCAGGTGCTCTGATATCCCCTAACAGGAATAACTCAAAGTGAAAAAAGAAACAAGGAAAGACCGCAAACAGCCTGAAACTCCTACCTGCAGGCTTTGAGGACCAGAGGATGCAAGAAATGAAATGTAAAACACTAACCAGACCCACTCATGTTGGATAAGGAACCCAGAGGCTGCCCAGTGTTTGCTTTCTCACTGCCTGACGTCTTCAGGAGGGCGGATCTCAGGAACCTGAAGTGGAGAAGCAGGATGAAAGTTAGCCATTAGCAACAAGACAACTGTTTTGCTTCCATCCGAAGTATTAATATCAGCCTATCACATTTATGATCTCCCTGGTCTAAGCCAGGGCCCCACCAAACTCCCTGGAGCCACAGAGGTGCGGACAGTGGCATATGACTGCAGGGACCTCTCCGGAGCTGCTGGCAGAGGGGCCAGGATCAGTGGCCAGGATCACTGTCAGTGAGATGCAGACTAGGAAGATGCCATACAAGAGCTGTGAAGGGACATTTGGATGTATCTCCATCCCCAAACAGAAAGTGAATCTGGGTGATTTGCTGGCTCCTAGCTGGGATGATACAGGAGCGCTCAAAGGTCTTTCATTAGGCCAAATTATCCTCTTGGTCTGAGCCCACCTGATTGTAGTGCAGGGGCAGTAACGCTTGTCTGTGAAACGGCTGTTCATGGCAGATCTCCCCACAGCACAGTGGTATTCCACACACTAATCTTACGCCACTGCCATGATAGGAGGAATGTTGCTTCCTACCAGCAAACACCCAGGGCTGGATAAATAAGAGGAGCAGCAGGGTAGATACAGCCTTCTCCCCAGAAGTGGAATCCAGGTCTCCAAAAAGTGTAAGACTCAAAGCCTGATGCCTCTTCAGCCTCCCCAAAAGCTTCTGCTCAATGCAAAACCTTGGTTGAGCCCGCCCCCACCCCATCCAAGTGTTGGGTTCCAGGGTGCAGTAGGTCATGCACCACCTGAAACATCATCTTGGCCATGTTTGATCAAGGTCCCTCTCTGTGAGATAGGTAAGGGTTGGGTGAGCACCTATTGTGAAGCGGAAGTCATGGCTCTGCTGGCCTCGGGTGTCCTTAGAGGCTGGAAATATTGGATATTGGGAGAGACGTGAAAAAATGATTCAGCCTAAATAGTTGAAAAGGCAGTGTTGTATTGGCTTGGTTTTATGAGTTTAAGAGAATTTCTTGGCCACCACACAGTTAGAAGACAGGGATTTTATGGTGGTATAGAGGAAGACAGATATATAAATATGTATATATATATAAAATGTTAAATACACTTTTAGCACAGGAGAGCTGAGGTTTAAGAGGCTATTTCCTGGCTTAGTCTAATTCTCTCACTAGACATCTTCCTTCACACTAAGTGAAATTCTGGCTGTTAAAGAACTGCTTTTCGTCTTATCTGCTGTTCCTGTTATCTAACTCCAAGGCAAAGGCTGGGAGCTGAGAGACAGCCAGGGCATAGCATTTTACAGCTCGCCTTCTCGCCGTTCCCCTGGGCTTGCATCAAATGCCAGGAAGATTTGTTAAAAAACAACCTGTCACTCTCAACCCAACCATACAGGGGAAACAGAAATGGGAAAGCCACAAAATAAGTCACTTTTCTGGATATCTTGATTTTTTTTTAAGGTGGAGACTGCCAAAATCTGCTACAGACCCCAGTGAAGTAGTTGCACTACGACCTCTGTGAAGCAGGTACCATCCTTTCCATTAAAAGGTCACTTCTCTGGATATCTTGATTTTTCTTTAAGATGGAGGCTGCCAAAATCTACTACAGACCCCAGAAAAGTGGTTGCACTGTGACCTCTGTGGAGCAGGTACCATCCTTTCCATTAAAAGGTCCAGGTCCATTCACATGTGCAAGATGCCAAGGTGTCATGAAAAGCACCAACCCTGTTCCCTTTTTACTGTCACTTCTTGTTTCTGGCTCCTGAGCCAGGTTGGTGCAAACAGCAGGATCCAAGAGACCTCAGCTTCCTCCCTGGCTCCGTCACTGACGTAATGCTTGGTCCCAGGCACATCCCTCCACTTATTTGCACCTCTTTCTCCACCTTTATCTCAGTTATAGAGGTTTCCAGTTTTGGGGGAGCATGATATGTTTTTCCAGCACCAAACACAACCAAAGCTTCTACTTCAAATCTTCATGCCATGGTGAGAACAATACCCATGCCTAATTAGCATAGCCCTTACCTAAGAAACCTATTTTATCCTTGGATTTTCCATCAGTGTCTTGTCCCAGAGGTATTCACGTACCTTTCTGCAGGTTCCTTACAAGTTGTCACTTGTTTCAAGGAATCATCATCCTTGAGATGGGGGGGGACTTTTTACAAGGACAGGGAGTGACAGGACAAGGGGGAACGGGTTTAAATGAAAAGAGGGAGATGGAGATTGGACATCAGGAAGAAATTCTTCCCGGAGAGGGTGGTGAGGCACTGGGACAGGTTCCCCAGAGAAGCTGTGGATGTCCCATCCCTGGAAGTGTCCAAGGCCAGGCTGGATGAGGCTTGGAGCAACCTGGGCTATTGGAAGGTGTCCCTGCCCATGGCAGGGGGTGGGACTGGACGGTCTTTGAGGCCCCTTCCAACCCAAACCATTCTGGGATTCTATGATTCTCACTCAATCCAGGTTTATTAGGATTGCATTGTCATTTTCTTACCTGTCTGTTCCCTGAATTAAGGCTGCACTGGTAGGCACAGGGGTCCTTGAAACCAAATTAGCTACTGTCCATTTTGCTCACATGTACGTTCTTCAGTTATAGACTTAATTCAGGCTACTCACAGTCCACCTTGCAGTATCCTGCTGTCTCTGGCAAAACCAAAAAAAAAAAAAACCAAACAAACAGACAGATGAGGTCCTTACTTCCAAGATGGTCCCTGCTTCATAGTCAGCTGGGAATTGCAACAGCTTCAATTTCAAAGGCAGTATGGATGCTCCACTCTAAGCCTCAGGCTGTTATTTCCAAGGTTTTCCAGAAACGGACATGGCGGCATATGTTCAGGTCTGTGGCCAACTGCATGAGCTGCAGTTATGCCGCTGTGAAGTCCTGCCTACAGAGAGTGTCAAAATAAGTATTGTCAGGGGTGAAACCTGGTTGTGGTTGGCCATTCACTGCGGGACAGCCCTGGGAGTTGAGATGTTGTGTAGTGCCCAGGTGTTTGCTACTACACCTTCCTCCTCTTTTTCATCATCCTCTTGCACATCCAGCATTCACCTCTAGACCAGGAGACCAATAAATCTCAGGAAGTGGAAACTGGCAGATCCATCTCTGAGGGAGCCAAGATGTTTTAGTTTGAAGCATGATCTCACGCGCAGAGCATCAAAGAGGCACAGGGTCCTATTTGTCTTCCCAGCCCTCTCCTTTGCCTCCTGGGGAACTTTAGGAAAGTCTCCTGCTTTGATTTCCCCTCCTGTAAAACAGGAGTGAAATCTGCTTCCTCTGACTTTGACTGGTGAAAAGGGATGTACAGCTTCATAAAATGATGGTGATTAGAATGGCATCCCTCTTCTTACTTAAGACAGATACAGATCTGGCCCAATAATTCCACAAAAAATATCTTGGTCTGAATATCTTTAATACACTGATCTGATTTAAAAAGAAACAGAAACCTGGAGTCAAAAAGCAGGTGGGTTTTATCACCTCTTTTATTATTTAATTTGGCTGGAATGTCTTTCTTTTCTGTTAAGATGAATAAACATTCTGCTGACAGCAACTCCCTTACTTTTTGCTTTCAAACCAAAACTGAAGGGATTCTAGGGGATTTTCTGTTAAAAAAAAAAAAAATCACCCTCATAGTATAAAATGTGTTCAGCTGCTAAAAAAAAAAAACTCTGACTAAAACCACAATATTCTTCTGGGGAAGTTACACCACGCAGAGCGGTTGCAGCCCAGAACATTTCTGGTCTTTCCTGCTTCACCAGGTTTAGATGCCCAGTCACGCAGTCTTCCACATAAATAGGGCCATGGTAAGGACTACTTTAGGGTGCCTGTGACAAGGTCAGCAGCCCTGCACCTACCTGCCACAATACAATAACCAGGAACGGATGGCTTGGACCGCTTTGGTGAATCAGATCATGAGCAGCTTGGCCAACGCCACCCAAGTGTGGTTTGCTTTGAGAAACTCTGTCTTTAAGACCCAGAAAACTTGATACAAGAAACCTTGCCATGGTGTATGTCTTCCTAAGTCTGAACACTTGCTTGCACACTGCCAGAAGACGAGTATATAACAGCACCACCTGGTGATACCTCCCAAAAATGGACTCAGTCCCATCAACCTTCACTCCCTCAAGTCCTCCCATGCAAATCTATGGGGCTACTTGCTTGGATAAGACAAGTTAGCTGCAAATTCTGCCCAAAGCCAAGGCTTACAGAGGTTTGGGCAGTATGGCCTTCATAGATGTGTAGCACGGAGAGGTTGGCTCATGTTATTGCTGTCCAACTCCCTAAGAAGTAACATAACCAGTCAAACATCATGGCTTACTTGGTTTAGGTGAAGATGTAAACAAATGATGATCAGCATTACCTCAGCGACAGCTAAGCAGGGCTAAACCTGTATTTTCTAGTATTTGCTAGTAAAATTCTTTTAAAACAGGAAACATGGCTTTACCTCTAGACAAATACCCTCCTGAGCATCAGCATGAGAGCTGAAAGCCCTCCGTACAGCAGAGCATAAGCTGGACACCTACAAAACTTTCCTGAGCAACTTTAGATTTTCCCATAAAAAATAATATAGTCACTTCTTTGCATTTCTTCTAGCTCATCCCATGCCTTTATCTTCCCCCTCTTGCCCTTGGAGGAGGCCACAGCTTGGCCCAGCAGTGAAGGACCTCAGCTGACCCAGGAGGTCGGTAAATTAGAGCAGCAACCTCACAACCCAAATAGAAAATACAACAGGCTGCTACGTATTTTCTTTAGACAAGGCATATCGGGGACACTTGGAGTGTGGACTTTGCTCCTTCTCATTATGAAAGTTTATTTCTTGCTGCAGCAATAGCCCATGCTCAGTAGAAGTAACCTCTGCGTCCTTAAGTGCGTAATTCGTGGGCTCTGCCAAGTGGACAGGAAATTAATGAAGTTTAAATGAAGAGCTGCTCCCTTTTCTAGCCGTCTGATTATTTCTTTTGATTTAGTATAATCCTGGCAGAGCGCTCCTGATCTAATCACAGGAGCTTGCACTTCGTGATCCAATCACTGCCAAGTTTCTGGACGTGCTGTTTCGCTTTGATGGGAACATCTCAATGTGTGAACTTCACAGGGGCTGGCTGACAGCTCTCAGCTCTGGGATCTCATTTTAATTATAGACCCAGTGGAAAGGGGTGCAAACTACTTGTCTCAAAACACTGTCTTGTGAGAGCAGGTTTCTCTTCATGGCATAGCTAGAAATCTTTTGGCTTTGGTGTGGGGGTGGGGGGGAGAATAAAATATTGCGACTCTCCTCAGACCAGAACATCTCTTTCACCTTTAGCCAGTCTTGTGGCCTGTCCACAGCTTAGACACACAAAGAGCTCCTGGCTCAGGTTTGCTTCTAGCCAGAGTCTATGAATCCCAATACCTCATACCTCTTCCTACTCCTCCCTGCAGGTCTCCACCCGTCTGCCAAACCTAGAATCATAGAATGGGTTGGGTTGGAAGGGACCTTAAAGTCCATCTAGTTCCACCCCCCCTGCCATGGGCAGGGACACCTTCCACTAGACCAGGTTGTTCCAGGCTTCATCCAGCCTGGCCTTAAAGACATCCAGGGATGGAGCATCCACAGTTTCTCTGGGCAACCTGTCCCAGGGCCTCCCCACCCTCTCTAGGAAAAATTTCTTCCTGATGTCTCATCTCCATCTCCCTCTTTCAGTTTAAACCCCTTACCCCTTGTCCTGTCCCTCCCTGCCCTTGGGAAAAGTCCCCCCCAGCTTTGGTGTAGCCCCCCAGGCACGGGAGGGTGCTACAAAGCAATCAGCATGCCTTCTCCAGGCTGAACAAGCCCAACTCTCTCAGCCTTTCATCATAGCAGAGGGGCTCCAGCCCTCTGAGCATCTCTGTGACCTCCTCTGGACTCGCTCCAGCCAGTCTATATCCTTCTGATGTTGAGGGCTCCACAGCTGGACGCAGAACTGCAGGGTGGGGGGTTCTTACAAGAGCCGAGTACATGGGCAGAATCCCCTCCCTTGACCTGCTGGCCACACTTCTCTGGATACAGCCCAGGATACGGTTGGCTTTCTGGGCTGCCAGCGCACACGGCCGGCTCATGTTCAGCTTTTCCTTTACCAGTACCCCCAAGTCCTTCTCCTCAGGGCTGCTTTCTATCTATTCTCCACCCAGCCTGTACTTGTGCTTGGGATTGCCCCAACCCAGGTGCAGGACCTTGCACTTGGCCTTGTTGAACTCCATGAGGTTGGCATGGTCCCACCTCTCCAGCCTGTCCAGGTCCCTCTGGATGCCATCCCTTCCCTCCAGCGTGTCGACCGCGCCACACAGCTTGGTGTCATCGGCAAACTTGCTGAGGGTGCACTCCATGCTGTCATCCATGTCACTAAGGAAGATGTTAAACAGTACCAGTCCCAACACCAACCCCTGAGGAACACCACTCGTCACTGGTCTCTAAACCTGGTTTGAACTAATCAGTAAATATAAATGCTACCTGGAGAAATGTGCAGTCAGCACACTCAGATAGCTTTGTTTTTAAAAAGAAAACTACAGACACAGAGATAACACTGAGATTGTTTTCCAACATCCTTCTCCAGTCCAAACTTGCACAAAGCTGGGCTGAGAACTGATGATTTTAGTACACCAGGTGAGACTGTCCAAGACATCTGCTTTACACCCTGATTTTCCAGCACTGTCACCCAAAGACCATCCTGTTGTACCCTCAGTTTTTCAGGACCTAAGGTTGCCACAGTTGCCAATCCCCTCCAAACACCGCTGGGCAGGGAAAGCGGCTCCCTAGGTCTGCCCTGGGAGATAGCATCACCCTGCCGGCTCCCAAAGCCTTCCTTGCCATACTGCTGCCCAGTGTTTGCTCATGTCCCCTCATTGTCCCCAACCCTGATAACTCTCTGGTCAATGTTATCGTCTTATCGCCACAGCGGCACTGCCGAGCCATCAGCCCTCCACGTTCCGCAGGGAGGGCACCGAGCTCTAGTTGCAGATAGACCTATCTATAAGCCCATTCAGGATTGTTTTGATCAATGGCTTAATCTCTGTTTGCATGGTCAAATCCCTCCCTCGTTTGTCTGCAAGCTGGTTGTTGGGATGAATGTCCCCTCGGCTCGTGCCATCTCAGAGCCTGGATACATGGGGAGCACGTCGCAACTGAAGATTCACCGTTTGCACCCCGTGGAGCTTTATTACCCTTATTTTAGTGGATAAAAAACTGCAGTCCCAAGAGAGGTGCATTGGCCTCTCCAAAGTCTTGGGACAATTGAGCATTGGGCTAGCTCCCAAGCCTTAAGGACATCCTTCTCGTTAAGGACCGGCCACGTCAGGGCATTATTGTGCCTTTAGATCTTTCCATCTAAAGTCCTGATATCGTTTGAAGACGTGACCATTTGCTCAGTTTTATTTACCAAGCAATCCTCTTCCAGTCAATGGAGCCTAGATAAGGATATGCAGAGATCTTGATGAGATCAGGATTCATCTGATAGGACGAGAATAGGGTAAATGAGAAGGAAGAAAAAAAAAGTAAAAGTAAAAGCTCATTGATGATCCAGGCTCCAAAACAGGCCAAACCCTCTGTCTGAAGGACAGAGTTCTTCCCCAATAATTTTTTTCTTTTTTCCAAAAAAAAAGCCATGTAAGGTGTTTGGGGTCCAGCACTGAAGCAGCATCAGAGTATAAAATGAGAGCAGTGGTGAAGAGAAACCAGGAAAAATGGTTAAAAATGGGGAAAAACTCTCTATATTTTCACCTCCTTCTTCTTTTCAAACATGAAAAATGTGAAATTGGCCAAGAATTCTGGGAAAACAAAAAAATCACCATCAACAGAAGATGTCCTCACCCTCTACCCTGTGTTTAACATCAGTGACCAACTTTATACGAGGGCAGGAAACAAACCCATTTCACAGAGGGAGGACCTGGCCTGGAGGCTCACCTGGACCCACTTCAGACGCTTCCCAGTGGTGTCTAAAATATTGTCAGTAACTCATGGAGAGGGACAGTTCCTCCCCCCTGAGAAACACCCACCTCTCTGGAGTGGCTGCAGGGGAACATTAAGCCTACATGATGTGCCTGGAGGCTCCTGGACAGCTTACAGCAGAGCTAAGGGAATTGGCCACGGCACCCTCAGGAACGTCAAGTAAATTATAACAGAGCCAGGCTTGGGTCTTGGCCAGGTGGCCACATCCATGCTATTACATCCTCTGCTCTTGTGAGACCCCACCTAGAGTACTGTTTCCAGCTGTGGAGCCCTCAACATCAGAATGATATAGAATGGTTGGAGCGAGTCCAGAGGAGGCCACGAAGATGCTCAGAGGGCTGGAGCCCCTCTGCTATGATGAAAGGCTGAGAGAGTTGGGCTTGTTCAGCCTGGAGAAGAGAAGGCTCCGGGGAGACCTTATTGTCCCTTCCAGTAGCTGAAGGGGCTACAAGGAAGCTGGGGGGGACTTTTTACAAGGGTCTGTAGTGACAGGACAAGGGGGAACGGGTTTAAATTAAAAGTGGGGAGGGTTAGATTAGGTATCAGGAAGAAGTTCTTCCCAGAGAGGGTGGGGAGGCACTGGGACAGGTTGCCCAGAGAAGCTGTGGATGTCCCATCCCTGGAAGTGTCCAAGACCAGGCTGGATGAGGCTTGGAGCAACCTGGTCTGGTGGAAGGTGTCCCTGCCCATGGCAGGGGGGTTGGAACTGGATGGTCTTTAAGGTCCCTTCACACCCAAACTGTTCTGTGATTCCGTGAGTCTATGATCCTCCCTGTTAGTAGCAGAATAAAGTGGATGAACAGCTGCCACTGTCTCCCAATCTCTGCATTTGATGGGACTCCATCAGCTTCAGTCTCTGGGCTCCTGGAGAAAGGGAAAAGGTCAGCCCTGGAAGAGAAGGGACCTGACTCTGGCCTTGCTTACACCAGATACACCTCAGCCACGGTCTCAGCCTGGAGCAGATGTGGTGTGTGTAGATCCTATGATTCTACTAAGCCTGGAGCAGATGTGGTGTGTGTACAACCTGATTTGGTCCTGTTCAACTGAGGGGGAAAGTGGGAAACTCATTTTGCAATTCACAGGAGGCATCTGGACAGCAGAGGAAAGGAGCAGATCAGAGAGGAGATTTCCATGATTACAAACAACCTCTGAATTTTACCCACAGCCTTGAATATCTGAAGACAGTAAGTATGGTGGGAGCAATTCTCCAGGCATCTCCCCTGTAGCCACAGCACTCAGGCTGCACCAGATATCGACAGCTCTGCATGGCATATTAACTCACGTTAATTAACTGGTTTGGGGCTGAAACCCTCAGGGCAGACACAAGGCAGGAAACAAGACAGGCTAAGGCTTAAAGATGCTCTTCGTGCAACTCATCACTAGAAAATGAAAGACTTTTGGGTGCCCTTGAAAAAAGCCTGTGATTTATTCCAAATGGGATTATGAAGATGTGCAGAACGAAGAGGAAAACCTCTGTTCTGAAGCGTGTGTCTCACCTAAAACCTCGAGACCTGATGTGACCCAGGTACGATGCTGAGATTGGCTCAAAGAACCGGTGAGTAGAAGCAAGGGCTGGTGATAGAAATGTGCATCCTCAGCAAACAAGTGAGGAAAAAGAACATTGGAGACTTCTCTGTTATCCTGGTTTTTGTGGAGGAGGGCTGTGGCTCTCTTATTTTTAATGGCATTTTCCATGGAAGGTGAAAAAACAGGAGATGAATAGTTAAACAGCAAAGGTTCTGTTGGGTTTTTTTGTTGTTGTTGTTTGCGTGCTTGGGGTTTTTTTGCTTGTAGCAACATAAAATGTAACATCTTTTGGCCATTCTGTGTTTTTCTCACTGTACGTTGTTAACAGTCAAGGCTTTTTTGATCTTGCAGGCACGCAGTAAGAAGACAGGATTTTTGAATGTTCTTTATTTTCCACATCAACCCAAAAAGAGAATACTCACAAAAGAAGGAATACCTTTTTACTACAAGCTAATGGAAATATTTCATAATTTTTCAGCTAAAATAGCAAAGCCCATCTGAATTCACCTTCCCAATATACTTCCTTTCAAGAACAAAACCTCAACCCTAAATGTAGCTGGAAACAATTAGAAATGTTTAAACTTCTTGCTTATAGCAGTTCAAGACTAGCTTTTCTTTCTAAGTTTAAACAGCAATTCATCCAGAAATGTCTTCAAATCTTAAAACAAGCAAACCAACCAAAACCAAACCAAACAAAAAATAAAGTGAAAGTTAAATTCAATCATTAAAAAAATAAAAAAGCCCAACCCTATTTAACACATCTATTACACTTCAGAGCTTTGTTCAGCCAGAAACAAAATATATTGAACCTTCCAGTTGGATGATTTTCTGTATTTCTGGCTCTTCCAGATGAAACACAAATGACATTTTTCTTGATTTTGGGAGGATTTTCCAGTGAACCAAAAAAAGCGCATTTCCTCATCAGCTCAACTTGTGACGTGTGTGTTTTTCTGGAGTGAACATTAGACCTACAGCTCTCCCACCGTGCTAAAACCCGTCCTTTTTGCATGCCAGAAGAAGACAGCAAAGCAAAAGTAGGTATTCTGCAGAGGAGCCCCCTGTGGGTACATGCAGCCATTTTTCCATGGCGGTTCGCCTATCTTTGGGTGTTAACAACGGGAATATGCTCCGATGCCTCCGATATTCCACTGGCATTACAGTGAGACTTCACAGCTGTTCTGCCAAAAATACATAACACTGCGTTAAGGCACGGGGCTAAGTGCTCCGTGGGAGACGGGCCCTGTCCTGGATCTGCTGTTCCCCAAAAGACTTTCAATGATCCTTTCCCTTGCCCTCCCAGATAAAAAGATCTACCTACCCCACAGTGTTGTTGTGAGGCTTAACTCGGCGACCTTTATAAAATGCCCAGAGATCCTTCGTAAAAAATTAGAAAAAAATAAAGACAAATACATGACCCGGCCTGATTCTGGTCTGCTATGGCCAAGGAGTGACTCCCAGGTGATGGGCACGAGCAAGCCCAAGATCACCTGTGTCTCTTGGAGGTATCGGTGCCGAGCACAGATCCTTCATTTCGTCTCCCAGGTACCAGCAAGGGGGACGCTGCAGTGACATGTTTTTCCAGCCCATGGGAGACCTGTGCTTTTGCGATGTCTTTGTTGTTCCATACTGAATCCAAGTCTGCCTCCCCCTTGCTTGAAATGCTGTTAGTACATCCTTTCACCAGTGCAATAGTCCCCATAGAGTCAACCATGAGGACGGTGGTCACCTAGATGGGAGGGCAGGGGAAGACCTCTGCCTCCTCCCAGGGCCTCTGTAAGGTCAGGAAGCCTAGTTCACCCTACAAAAGGCGACGGACCCCAGGCAAAAGCAAACTTCTTTTCTCCCAAAGATGTCAATCAGTCTAACAACCTGCAACCTCTCCCTGCACCCCTGCTCCTCCTTTAGCACTGCTTTTATGTGACTAGCAAAGAATCTTAAGCCAAAAACCCCTCAGACTGGCTATGGGGCAAGTTCATACAAGATGCAGTTCACACTGTCCAGCTCAAGCAGAGGTTTCCCTTTCCTTAATGAGCACAGATGAGGATCTCCCAACACACTCCTTACGGCACCCCTCCAGTCCTTGGTGCCTGGCCAGGGCAGGACAACACAGGGTTGAGCCTGAGCTGTTCTCCCTTGCAAGCCAAGAGCTACATACGCCTACTCAAAGCACTGCCAGGTAAGCTACAAATTCAAATAGCTTCATGTACAAGCGCATCAGGCTTTATCTGAATTTATATCTATATTTTCTCCACCTGGAACAACTGATAAATTGATTGACGGATAGATTGACAGACAACAGCTAAAACTACATGGACATGCAAATCCAGGTTCCTCCTGCCTCTGTTGTTTGTGGGGGTTTTTTTTGCATTTCCAGTAAAAACCCTCCAAAACTCAAGCGATGCCCAGGACCCTGGGCATCGTGGATGCCCCATCCCTGGATGTCTTCAAGGCCAGGCGGGATGTGGCTTTGAGCAACCTGGTCTAGTGCAAGGTGTCCCTGCCCATAGCAGGGGGGTTGGAACTAGATGATCTTTCAGGTCCCTTCCAGCCCAAACCATTCTGTGATTCTATGATTCTATGACCCCAGGACTCCACCTCTCCCCCCCGACTCACAGCATTGCTCCTGACTAGTACGATGAGAGTGGAGACTCACGAAAAATCAGAGATGTGTCCATCTCCCAGGGCATTGCCTAGCAGATATTACTGTTTATTAATTACATCAACACCGTATTAATGATCCAAGAACGAGGCCTAACTAGATGCTAATTTCCCAACATACCTGAGTATCCTTCCCACACTGTGCTGCGCTGGAGTTTTGCTTAATGATAACAGTATCATTGCATGATAAAATGAACTTTCATGTTATGGTACCTTTTACAGTTATAGTGGTTTATGTATTTTCTTGCTTTTCCCCAAAGATGCCACCTTCACCCAAGATTTTCCCTCCTGGGCAGCACTCCTAGGTTGGCGTTAAGCTGCATGCTGAGTCTAAAAGCCAAAGCCAGGCTGGGTTTCAGCAGATTTAAGGGCTCATCAGCTCTGCTGCCCTCCAGTAATGCCGATGCATCCGCAATATTAGCACCGTCAACACTTTTCTTTACAGTACAAACCCAAAAGAAGAGGGGCAGAGGAGTGAGCAGGCTCTTCCCAACGGTGAAGGGAAGCTGGAAGCTTTATTTGTGGAGCCATAGGAATCTCGGCGGCATAGTCTGAATTCCTGCCGCTGTGAGCGAATCTGGGGAAGGTTGCAACGCTCTCCTGGCTGGAGAACAGCAGCTCAAGGGGTGCTCTGAGAGGTTCTGGGGGGGGGATATTTCTGGAAAGCTGGATGGATCCATCATTAGGAAAGAAGAAAATGCCCGTGATGTCACCTCAACTCCAGAAATTGTTGTGTAGATCCCATGGACATTAGATTTAACAGAAGGAAGCCCTAGCAGCGCTTGGAGATTAATGACTGTTTATTACCACCAGCTCTGCTTATCCAGCCTCTGACCCTAAACATCCCCAGGACTGAAGGAGCTGAGTCCTTCCCATGTGTGATTGTCCCAACACCTCTCAGGATGTCTGAGCCTTTTAGGTCTCCGTTTCCCGCAGGAGCCTGGGTCCTCCTTTCCCGGTGGAGGCCGGGGGATTTGGGGGAGGCTGCATCAGCATCTGCTGGGTCCCAGCCCAGCGTCCCGAGCTCAGGGAATTTGTCTGTGACAGGTCCAGGTGAAGAGAGGAAGATTCCCAGGAAGCTCCCAGCTGTCCTTTGCTGGAGGACACTGTAAACCTCAGATCACACCCTCACGCTGCACTACAGGGGATTTTTCCTTGTTGAAAAAGGACTGCACATTTTTATGCCTTCTTTTCAAGTTTTACATTTTTATAGTTGTCAATATTTTGTGGTTTTCCAACTGGCAATCCAGCCCAAGGTCAAACCAACCTCCTACATTACCGCTTAGTCCTGCCAGCACTTGCCTGCACGTGAAACTCTGCTTCTCCTTTGCTCATGTGAGAGCATTTCACGTGGATTTGGCATTTGGAGGTCGACTACTTGGAGCACTGAGCATCGGCATGAAAAAATACCATTTGGCTTTGTGTTTTCACTTTTGTTTCTGGGGTTTTTTTTTCCTCTCCAAAATAGGTGGATTAATTCAAACCCCTGCAACCAGTGCAGAGAGAGGAATGTATTTTTCAGCCCAGAAAATGAGTGACAAAGGCTCCATCCTGACACCCATGGGTGGAGGATTTGGGTCAGGATTAGCCCTTTCTCATCATACCCAAGCCTCACTTCTGCAGTTCCCACAGCCCAGTGCCCGGTGCATGATGCCCGGGGCTGGCCGGGGCCCTGACCCCA
>NW_010263415.1:0-17452 GCF_000690775.1 Eurypyga helias
GCATCCCTTCCCTCCCACATGTCAATCGCACCACACGGCTTGGTGTCATGGGCAAACTTGCCACACCCTCCTTTCAACTCACATGTTGCAACCATGGATTTCATGCTTCCATGCAGTCTAGTGCTTTGCTATAGGCAGGTGATGGTTTTGGTCAGGGAAGCCAATCACCACAGATTAGATGACAGTGCTGGACTCCAGAATATGGTGTGTAATGAATAATGTGTAGGTGTAGTGCCAAGCACTGAAGTTTATTCATGTGAAGTAGATACATATACCTTCCCTAGTGAATACAGGAGAAAAAGTAACACATTATTTTTAGACCTTTTCAGTGTCTCTCTGTTAGCTATACCTAAATATGTCACATGCTAATTTTAGAGGGAAGACTTGAGGAACTGAAAGTTCCGCTCAGTTTTCCTATTAACAGCAAAATATTTTCTTGTAATCATGTAATGAAGGAACAGGGTGAAGTGATTAGCAGATATTGAACTGCCATGTATTGGACAGACTGTGCTTTTGTCTCTGAGCGAGATGGAAGAGCAGAGGAGCATTCGATCTGTGGTATTTTAGACCAAGCAATACTACCCAAATCCGTCTATATCATTATACAAACTGATTATGTTTCAAACAGTAAAAATGGTGAGCTGTTAACGACAGCAAGCTTGTTTACATAACTTGGTGTCACTGGAGAAATCAGTGGCAAACTCCTCAGATTCCCTTATTTGCAGGGAGGATGAACGTGATCCAGATGAATGACTCCCACAGCAAAGCCCTGAGTCCAAGCGCCGGAGGAGCCACAGTGCTCCCGAAGCACTCTGCCTCTCTGCCAGACAGCCTGGGTGAAACTTTCATCTAGCTGATAAAACACTCGTTTCTGGAAGAGACTGACTGGATTATCAGCATTATTCGGGGCTGTAGTGCAACCTGGTCTAGTGCAAGGTGTCCCTGCCCATGGCAGGGGGGTTGGAACTAGATGGTCTTTAAGGTCCCTTCCAACCCAAACCATTCTATGATTCTATGATACTTTAAGGTGATGGAAATATCCTATTTGAATTCTAAGAAAGGTTGAAATAACTATCGGTTGAGCTACCCAAGGTGTTTCAGAAGCACAAGGAGTTAATATTTTGTGTTTAATTTTTAATTTCACAAGCATGATTAAGAATTACTTGGAAATCCAGAAAGTTCTGATGGATGGCCACCTACCTCTACCCTTCAGTTGCTGGAGAGTTATTTTTTGTAACTGGGTTTTTTGGAAGTCTAGTTTATCAACGACCCATGAAAGAGTAGATGCAAAATTAGCTTAGATAGTACCAAGATAGTGGTTTTTAAATTACCGTACAGAGGTGTTTTATTCCTGGAATCTTTTGGATTCATATGCAATTTGCACTTAAAACACTATCTAAAAATGAGTGTCAGCCTCTTGCAGGCACAGGCATTAAACGGGCACTTAGTACATAAAAGCACTATTGTATCTGTGATTTCCTGCATTGAGTGTCTGTTTACGTTATTTCTCTACATCTAATTACACCTGAAGAAGAGTCTTGCCACACACTTCTTTTTTAAGTGTTAAGTGGATAAGGATAGTGTTGAATGTAGCCCTTTTAAAATCTCCTTGTATTCTTTTTCCTTACATATATATTTTACTTGGTGCATCGTCAGCTCTACAAGAGTCACCGTGATGAGAAGTACACAGGAGACAATTCCCAGTCAGGTTAGAATGCTGTCATTTACCTTTATATACCACTGTGCTTGAGGTCGTGGCCGGGTGCTTTGCTGGTATGAAATGTTGTTTCTTCCCTCTGTCGAGTCAGTGGTCAGAGCAGATGGCCAGTGATAGATGCCAGCCGCTCTGATGGTGGTTACAAATTGAGTTTGTAACCACCATTAATAATTCAGTCTCCTGTGCAGAGCTCTTGCTGCGCATTCGGAGTTAACACGCACTGCTCTTCGTTGTATTAAAACACTGTGTCTGATCCTGAAGCTGGTGTGCTTTGGCACCCCTTTCTGTCTGAAATGAATGTGAAACTCTGCTGATCTGTGCCAGCAGATCTGCTTTAGTATTTCCAAGTTTAGGACCTGTCAGCACCACCACAGGGCTAAGGTAGTGTAAGGTCTGTAGCGTCCAGACTAGAGCTAGTCATGTCCAGTCAGCGCCGACCTGTTGCAGCGTGTCTGCACAGCCTTTGCCCTGTGTCTTAGGCAGGTTTGCTTACTTGCAGAATAGCATGTTCAAGCTCTCAGTAACCTTTCTTTTTTTTTTTTTTTGAATGAAGGTGTAGAGTACAAGGGGAAAAACTCTTGTTCTGATGCTGTGTAATGTCTGAAATAACCATTTTCGCTAAGAAAGAGGCACTAAAGATCTATCTTAAGCTTGTGATGGGAGTGATCTGAGCCAGATGCAGCACTGCTGCCTGATTTTGAGGTTCTCGTGCCTTGTTATCTTCTGGCACCCAAGGCCCTTCCTGCTATGAAACACTGGACAATGTTGCTGTGCAATGTCAGGCAGCTTCTGTTTTTCACATGGGATGGGGATGGAACATACCAAGAGCATAGGAAGTGACAGCTTGACTTCTCCTACTTTTTGAAGCAGCATAAGAACATGTACAAACGTTGGAGAGCTTTGTGATGCCAATTAATAATGTTTGGGGGAGAAGAAATAATATATGCAATTTAGTGCTCTCATTACCATTGCTGCCATCGGAACTGACCCATCATGTGTTAAACCATTTGCTCCTGTATCTCTGTAATAAATGCAGGTTTTCTTTCTCATGGTTTCTTTCCTGCAAACAGGGAAAGTTGAAAATGCCTGTGAATTAAGCTGAAAAACACTTGTTACTACTTAATGCATAGTTACTGGCTTACGAATGTGTTTTACAGATTATGTGGGGCATTTAGGTTTGCTCATTGTCACAGATTTCTAAGACTGAGAAGCCATGTCCCACGAAGCCATGTTGATGGCTGTGGTGCAGTGAAAGCAGGCAACCTTGGTCACGTGTATGTGATGTAGCTGATCCTTCCCTGCAGTCCATGGTTGTGTTCTAAGATAAATTCCCAGGCCATGAGCACATACCAGTATGTGATGAAGGTAGAAAAATAATCATAGAATCATTTAGGATGGAAAAGACCTTTAAGATCATCAAGTTAACCCAGCACTACCAAGTCCACCACTAAACTGTGTTGCTAAGGACCACATCTACACCTCTCTTAAATCCCTCCAAGGATGGTGATTCCACCCACCACCCCCCTGGGTAGCCTGTTCCTGTGCCTGACAACCCTTTCAGTGAAGAAATTTTTCCTAACATCCAATGTAATCCTCCCCTGGCACAACTTGAGGCCATTTCCACTTGTCCTATCACTTGTTACTTGGGAGGAGACCAAACCCCCCCTCTCTGCACTTTCCTTTCAGGGAGCTGTAGAGAGAAGTACCAGGCTGAACAGCCCCAGTTCCCCCAGCCGCTCCTTATTGGACTTGTGGTCCAGACCCTTCCCCAGCTCCGCTGCCCTTCTCTGGACACGCTCCAGCACCTCAGTGTCTGTCTTGCAGCGAGGGGCCCAAAACTGAACACAGGATTCGAGCTGTGGCCTCACCAGTGCCAAGCCCAGGGGGACGATCACTTCCCTAGTCCTGCTGGCCACATGGTTCTGATGCAGGCCAGGATGCCACTGGCCTTCTTGGTGTATTGTGCTATTTGCAGTGGTGTGATTTGTAACACATCTGGATGGGGTGACATTCCACTCACCAGGTGAAGGAAAACTGCTTATTTAGGCATTTAAATTTTTTCAGTTGAAACTGTCATGTGGCACAGCATAGCTTTTATGGACCTGTGACTCTCCAGGTGACACTAACAAAAGTTTCCAACTTGCTGGTTGGGATTTAATACTTGTCTACAACTGCCACTTTCAGCTCTGTTTATGTGTGAGTGTTTGCTCCCACTCAAGTGCATTATGTTAAACTCCTCCAAATGTTACTGCGGGAAAGGGGTTTGAAAGAGGAATCCTATCAAATAAATTGAAGAATTTAGCATGCCTTAGTTATTCCTTGCTTTTAGCTGTTGACAGAGGAAAATGCTGCCAGTTTCTCCAGTCTGGACTTCAACAAAATAGGACAGATATAAGTTGTCTTGTAAATCTGTGATAAAGAAAATAGTTAAGACAAAAACTGTTAAAAGGGATATATTTTTAATTCTGGAGAATTATATACTACATTTCACTTTACTAAAGACAGGCTGCACATGTTCTGTCTTGTCACATGGTTATGCACATTGGTCCTTATGTTAAGAATATCAATCTTACGGTATTTCTGTTGCTTCACACTGTGGTTATCTCCCAAAAACTTGCTGGGGTCTCTGATCTTTAAGTGGCATTTCAGATACTCTGAACAGGTACTACAGAGACTCTTGAAAAGAGGCGCAAAGATGCACAGTTGCTGATTTTAAACGTAAGGGAGAGCACAGACTAATGTTATGGTAAAAAAATGAAATTTTACCTTGTTTTTTTCTTTTGAGGCTCTTTCCAGGCATTTCATCCTGCTATTGCATTTATCTGGATGTGGTAATTTCTCCTGCTGCAAATGGCAGTTTCAAGAATGACAGCTTGGTGCGTGGTTAATTTTCACAGCAACTGAATTGATAGTTTAATCATTCTCAGTATGTTGTTTTTTTCTTAAACACAGGGTACAAACAATTATTGCAATTAAAAGCAAAAGCTGTCTGAGGCTGAACTGAGCTTGGGCTGGAAGAGTGTAGATTTTTCTCACTTGGCTAAATTTCTAGGCAGTTAAACTCAGGCTTGGTCAGTGGTCGGTGGAGAACAAAAGGAACCTGCAGGAGAGGTTCAACCCACCTGCCTGAGATATCTCTCCTAAAGCAGCATCTTCCACAACTACCTTAGACAAAGACAGGCGGAAAGACTGCTGCTTTTAGGCAGCTAAAACTAGGTGAAGAGTCTCCTCTGTTCCATCAGGCATCTTGACTCCTTTGCCGAACAGCTTTCCAGGTGAACTCAGACAAGTTGCTGTAAACTGATACACACTGCGTCCCTCGTTCTGATCTGCAGAGATTACAGTGTTTCCCATACTAATGTGGTAGGGTTAAGATCATATAATTAAATGCTCAGAATTTTAGATGGAAGAGGTTTTGTACAGGTCTTGATGCATTCTTTAAATCTTTTGTTTTGTATTACAGAATCCCATTCCTTCAAGTGCAAGAACAGAAGGAAAGACTCAGCTGATGTTAAGTCAATTACATCTCAAAGTAGTGATGGTAAGAAAGTAAACTGTCAAGAATAACGCTGTAAATAAAGAACAGACTCGCCCTAGGCAACAGAAAT
Organism: Eurypyga helias; assembly: GCF_000690775.1. Classification (NCBI taxonomy): domain Eukaryota; kingdom Metazoa; phylum Chordata; class Aves; order Eurypygiformes; family Eurypygidae; genus Eurypyga; species Eurypyga helias. The sequence continues at coordinate 5,326 of NW_010263415.1, forward strand.
GCAGAATGAAACAGGAACTAGACAAATTCACAGTTGATAAAAGAGATTACTCCTTTTTTTATATATATATAACTGCTGTAAAATTTCTTTATTCTGATTCACAAAACAGTGCCTCAGCATGAGCCCCAGCATCGCTACACAATGCACGCAGTGCGCGGTGCCTTCACAGGGAGGCAGAGTGGCTGTGGGATGGGGCCAGCCTGCTAAGAGCGTGTGGTGAAGCGTTCGTCCCACCTCTCTTAGAAAGCTGCAGCTTGTGTTCCTGAAGCAGTATTTTGGTCTCATTAGTGTGGGACATGATAGGATCTGTTGCTGCTGGTCACTGGAGAGCAGTACTTCTGATCCTGTTTGTGACTACTTGCTGGGGCTGGGACGGTGGCAGCAGAGGTTGCTTCCTGCCCCAGTAGGTAGCGAGAGGAACACAGCTTAGGGGAGCAGGAACAGGGTTCATTAGAGCAGCTGTATCGCTGAGGTGAGGGACATAGACGCACATGCTTTTGCAGGAGGAGCCATGGCTGACAGAGATCCACTGCAAACAAGGGACGAGTGGCAGGTACTGGGCACGAAGTGTGATGTAGCTTAAGTATAGCTGCATTTCAGTATAGCTGAAGTGACAGATGGACAGAAAAACTGACAGCAGAAGTGAGGGGTGGCTGCAAAGGAGGCACACAACAGTGCGAGACATTAAACAGCAAAGCAAGAACTTGCAGGAGGGAAGACACAGGAGGAATAAGGGATGAGGCTGGATTCTGTCATGCTGTTCCCCTGTGACAGCCTTCTGCACGCTTTAAATGCTGATTTGCACTCTGTGGCACATAAACGGTGCTCTCTTTAATGGCAGCTCCAAGTTTACAGACCCGACGGTACTCTTCCATGGCAAGGATCCACTCAATGACAATAGAAGCTCCTATCACAAAGGTGAGTCCTAAGCACTGCCTTTTCTCCAAACTCATAGAGTTTGGAGTTGCTGTCATAGGCAAGTATGTAGTTTGTGGCAGGACAGCCAGGGGTTTCCTGCACTTTGTGTTTAACAGAACTACTTAAGTCAGTTGTTCTTACCACTTTCTGCATCTCATCATCTCATTCCAAATCCTAGTCATAAGTAAGAATATTAAAAATGGGCAAAGGGGTCCTTGCTAGATGCACCACTTGTGGCAGGAACAGGACCCTGCCCTCTTGGGCCATGCCTGTTTAGGAGGACACGTGTTTCCAGTCTCACCTTTGCCTTTACCATTGATAATTACAAGACAGTGTGCGGGGGAGGGAGCCACTGCACCATATTCTGTCCTCCCACTTTCCTGTAGCCTTTTCTTCACTATCCGTGTTAACACAAACTCTGCTGTCACAAACCAGCTGCACAATCACATGTCCCGAAAACCAGGGTGCCTGCCATCTCTCGCCCTCAAACCATTTTTTCCTCTCTCCACATTTTCTCTACTCATCTGTTCATCAATCTCCCTATCTTCCAGCACCTATTAGAGCAGCTTACTCCTTTCCTTTTTCTTCTCCCTAAGCATGCCTCTGCAGCAGCTTCTGGTTGCTGGAGAAGACAGCACTGAGGCTTTCTCCCTCTTGGTCCTGGCAGTGCCAGGAGCTGCTGTGTCAGTGTTGCATTCCTAGATTGTGACTGAGACACAAGGTGGGAGGCAAAGAAGAGCCACCCTCTTCTCCCTCAACCACAGCCCAGCTGTTGCTGCCCTCTGCCCTTCACTTTCACACTGAGAAAATTGAAAGTTTTACGGCCAGTATCAGGATATCTGAGTCACATCCAGGAGTTAGTTCATTCGCTTTTTTCCTCTGGGGGCTGAGTGACTGCTTGTGAATGGCCCTTGCTATGCCCAAGGACTGGGACATGGCTAGATTTTGGACTACCACCTGCAACTATTTCAGATATTTCAGTGTCTTGTGCTTTTACTTTCCAGGCATTTGCCCTTTATAAATAACAGATGGATAACAGGGAATCAGAGCACAAGTACACATGTTCAGAGTTGTACTTAAAGGGTTGGGGGCAATTACATCGCACTTGCTGGACAGGAAGTAGCATAATCAAGCCAAGAATAAAGATTTTGTAATAAGAAAAGACAAAAGTGCCATTTACTCTTCCTCGCCTGCCTCCTTAATCTGCTTTCAGGTTATTAACATAATTAATGCTGCCCAGGAAAACAGCCCCATTACTGTAGCAGAGGCCTTGGACAGAGTTCTGGAAATCCTGCGGACAACAGAACTTTACTCCCCTCAGCTAGGTACCAAAGATGAAGATCCTCACACAAGTGATCTTGTTGGAGGTCTGATGACTGTGAGTAAAATCAGTGAAGATAAAACTACTGCTGCCAGTGTCCTACGTCACAGTTCAGTGCTCTACTGTGCTAAAATTTCACAAGCATTGGCAAGGGGACTTGTAATTCATCACCATTTCACTTAAGTATTTTGGCCTCTCTACTAACAGGAGGCACCAAGAGGTAGTAAGATATGGCCACATCTCAGTCCATTGGGTGCATTCATCCTCCTACATAAGCGAACACGGTTGCCACTGGAAACTATATCATCCAATCTGATTTGTCTCAAGGTGCTTTTTAGAAACCCTAGAAGCTTAGATGGGATTAGAAGGATTGCTTTACAGCTGCTAAAGTAGAAGACTGAGGTTACTTCATTCAGGTTCTGACTTTGGTCCTGTAACAGCAGCAACACTATCTGCCAGACACCTAGATTTCATAATGGTTTACCTCATTTTTTAACATACACCGAGCTAATCTTTTACAAAATAATGTAAAGAAAATGAAAAATAAATTATAGTCGTTAATGTGAATGATGAAATCCTACAGGTGCCAATGAAAGGGTCAATGAGGGCTGTACACTGTATAGTTAATAATACTCTTTCTCGAGTTTTCATACTAGCGGTCCTTGGATCCTTTCATGTGTTTTGGAAGACCTTAAAACAAGGATATTTCTTGTCATGCTACAATAGGAGCAGTGCTTTTAGCACCCAGGAGTAGGTACCTAGAGAGGAAGTGCATGTAGTGTGTTTGCAATTGATGCATGGATACTCTGTCTAAAACTTATGATAAACTTGCTTTTTCAGGATGGTTTAAGAAGACTGTCAGGAAATGAGTATGTGTTTTCTAAGAGTAAGCCACCGTTTAAAACTTCTTTTTGCACGTGTGACTTCTTTTGTGGATGCTAGTGACACAGAGCTCCAAGCTGATTTGCAGTGAGATGTACGTCTTCGGAAATGGCCAAGTGACTGCAGAACAAGTGCTAGACTGCCTCCATTTGGGAGTTCAAGCAGGTTCAAATAATGAAAGTAATACATTTTGAAATGTAGAAAATCAGACTAGGAAAAAACTGAATTGTCACTCAAAGGAACATTCGCTAATCTTTTTGGTTCATGTCCACATCATCTGTAATAATATAAAGCATGTATATTAGAGGCTTTTACAGACTTTCATGTAAGGAAAAGAGTTGTTTTTCGTGAAAAATAGTTGTTTCCTAAATGGAATTCTGCATGTGGGGGAAGGGGGAAATCCAGAAATGTTGTAATTCCCAAATTCCGTTTCCACAGATACGAACCTGAGCCATAGTCACCTTTCAGCGCCAAACACCATCAGTGATGTTCCGCCCTGTATCACACAGCTCCTGGATAATGAGGAAAGCTGGGACTTCAATATTTTTGAGTTGGAGGCTGTTACAAATAAAAGGTACTGAAATCCTTTCCCTGGGAGAGCACGAAGATGTTGTTGAGGAGCTGTAGCAGAAAACGCTTTGCTCTGGAAAAACTGAAGCAAGCAAGACCCAGCAAATCTGAGAGGTGTCTCTTTTTGGGTGTGTGCGTTGTTACCACCTGTCCCATTTAACAAGCTGTGCACCCATCATGGTCAAGATGCATGCACAGGTCATGGAGAGATCTGTGCAGACTGTTCTCCTCCCTGACAGCATCTGCAGCCCTCCAGCATTGTCTCCCATTCAACTTTTACCTTATTTGATTCCTATCCATTCTGTCCAGGTGACATTGTTTTGCACAGTCTGGTGTTGGTACATGCTGGGTGTCCCACAGGTGCCCCTTTTTCCTTGGTCATTTGGTCAAAAGCAAGCCTCTCACCTATATCACCCTATAATTTAGGAAGCTCTGAGCCAACTGCGGCTTTTGATTATGGGGATAAAAAACTGGGATGGAGGATAGACCAGTGACAGGTTCAAAAGCCTGAGATGTTAAAGCTTATAATGAAAGAAGACACCTGTAGTTTTGAGGTCATGCAGACCACAAGAGTAAATATGTACCCTTATACTCTGAAGACAATGGCCATTTTTGGAATTTGCATTTGCCTGGTTTTAATTTGCAGATGTTGGCTTTTGGTTATGACTTTCTCAGCTCAGGACACCTGTAGATCATCTTGCAGGAATGAAAAATGTGACTGTTAGATAGGATCCTGTAACAACATAAATGACAGCCCAGAGCGGATTTGGATTTAAGAACCACGAAGATTAGAGATCTCACCCTATTTATTGTTCCACACACAGACTCATCGCTGTCCTCTCCAGCATTACATTCACCAGACCTCAGATTCCCTCTCCAGCCAGATCACTGCTGGTAGGATTCTGGTCAGGAACTAGAAATCTGGACTACCTGAAGTCATCAGAATTCTTTGAAACAGTGAATATTTGATGTATTAGTCTTGGGCTTTTTAGCCTTCGGGATGTGCCCATGTCATGTTCAAAGTCTGTTTTTTCTCCTCAGGGGGAAAAAAAAAAAGTATTTTTGATTGACTGACAGCTGCTAAAACCACAGAAGACCTGAGCTTTCAAGAATTTTTTCTGAAGGCACAAAAATTGGTGAAACACTATTGGAACTGGATGATTTCCACAGAATTTATTAAAGTAATGTCTGAAAGGATAGTAGATGTAATAATTCGTAACCTTGGCCAGGTTTTTGAGAGGTTACAGATGTGCAATTTAAAAATGTTTAACATTTCCCACCCGCTTTTTAAGGTTTTGTCAAAACCATCGCTCTTCAGAACGTCAGAATTTTCTATTTTACAGTGGTGCTTTTTTCTTCTATTGTTTTTCAGGCCATTAGTGTATTTGGGCTTAAAAGTTTTTGCCAGGTTTGGGGTCTCTGAGTTTTTAAACTGTTCGGAAGCAACACTGAGAGCATGGCTGCAGGTGATTGAAGCCAACTACCACTCCTCCAACTCCTACCACAACTCCACACACGCGGCGGATGTCCTGCATGCTACTGCCTTCTTTCTCGGGAAGGAAAGAGTTAAGGTATACCCATCACCCAGGAGTCCTTTGGGCTATGTTTTTGGTGTGTTTACCATCTTATGTGTGTCATTCAAAAGTCAGATGTTTGCTTAAATAATGATCCTGGATTCAGAAAGTCACTCTGTCCTTAAAGTCTTCTCCTCTGATGCCTGGTGACCCACACAAGTTTCTCTAAAGTCTGTTTATATGAGCAAGGAATTTACATTTTTAAGTAGCAACCACAGGGGGGGAAACCTGGCTCTTTTCTATCTTTTGGTTACCAGCTGTTAGTAACAGCTATTAATAAAGTTTTGCAAAACTTTTGGAGAGGGAGGTGCTGTTCTCTTCTCCCTGAATCCAATGACCGTTCTAAGGGAACGGTTCAAAGCTGCCCCAGGGGAGGTTCAGACTGGACATGAGGAAGCATTGTTTTACCAAGAGGGTGGTCAAACACTGGAACGGGCTTCCTGGAGAGGTGGTCAATGCCCCGAGCCCTTCAGTGTTTAAGAGGAATTTGGACAGTGCCCTTAACAGCATGCTGTAACTTCTGGTCAGCCCTGAAGTGGTCAGGTGGTTGGACTAGGTGATCCTTGTAGGTCCCTTCCAACTGGAATATGCTGTCCTGTCCTGTCCTGAAACACACACTGTAGGAGCACCGTCAGTACAGAGGCACTCAGGTGAGCGCACAGAGTGGAAGGACACCACTACAAAATCCATCCACCATAAGAGGATTTAATGCAGATACCGCTTAGCTGACATCACAGTAAAAAGCTTCATAAAGGGAAGAGGGTTTGGGTGAGGGTGGGAGGAGGAGTTTTGGAGTAGATAACCTGTGGGCACAGTGAGTGGAAACAATTGTAAGGAGGTAGAAACCCAGCACTCAAGCTTACACTCACATATTTGTGGGTACCTTGAAATGATCAGAAATTATTTATTTTTCTCTTTTCTTGCAGGGAAGCCTTGACCATTTAGATGAGGTGGCTGCATTAATAGCTGCCACCATTCATGACGTAGACCACCCTGGGCGGACCAACTCTTTCCTGTGCAATGCAGGCAGTGAATTAGCTGTCCTTTACAACGATACGGCTGTGTTAGAGAGTCATCACACAGCACTGGCATTTCAGCTTACAACTAAAGACAGCAAATGTAACATTTTCAAGAATATTGATAGGTGGGTCTGCTGGAGGAGGGGAGTGTGCATGTCTAGATTGCTGGTTTGGGGGTTTTAGTTTGGGGCTGATGAAAGTCTACCTTCTAAACCAGAAAATATAATTTAAATAGACATTTAATCTCTTCCAGAATCCTATGTAGACTTTTTTTTTAAAAAAGGCTTTAATTCCCCCACCCCAACCTCCAATGTATATTTTTGGAAGGGTATACAGATGTTTGATAATCTTTTATGGATTACATTGCCATGGACCAGTTGGCAGTCTCCAGGCTGCATCCTGACCCACTGCCTTTTTATTGCAGGAAGCTTGGAAATTACATTTTTTTTTTTGGCCACACATTTCCACCCAAGCAGCCAGACACTGCATGCGGTGTCTGCAAGTGGCCCCATCCCTTGCTGTCACTGCTGCATTCCCATGGGACAGAAAGTGCTGGTAGTGGAGGGAGCTGAAGCTCTGGGGGAGTTGGAGGCACCCTGCTGCTGGGCGTGCACGTAGCCTGGAAGTTAACATTGCATCAGCCTAGCTTTTGCAGGGACGGGGTGGGAGAGAAAGGGATCTGAAAGGGAAAGGGCCTGACCTCTAACAGGTAATGAATTTGTCTACCCCCTCCCCATATCACTGTTGATTTTTTAAAAACCTGAGATCAGCGTTCCAAGCTAACATACAGGGAGATGGAAACGTGTGGGTGCCATTCATGGAGAAGGTGACTTAGTGTTACACAAGTATGAAACTGAGTTGTAATTTTTTACTGACTACAGCGGATTGGTCTTCATTAGGTAAAAATAACAGGAAAAAGGCAATAAAGGAATTCAGAGCTGGAGTAACCCAGAGAGTCATGATCTAGTGGATTCCTCCGACACTGGACCGTTCGTAACTCTGAAGGTGCCAGCTCACGTGGACGAGCACCTGAGCAGTGTTTTGCAGCACTGTCTGGGCAGGGATGAGCTCTGTCGGGCAGGCTTTGAGCAGGAATTGTTCTTTCCTAGAAACCACTACCGGACATTGCGCCAGGCCATTATTGATATGGTTTTGGCAACAGAGATGACGAAGCACTTCGAGCATGTGAACAAGTTTGTGAATAGCATCAACAAGCCCATGGCATCTGAAGAGACCAGCTCTCATGTAAGTGCTTGCAGGGCTTCGTGCCTTCAGACATCTTTGGTGAAGTTCTGCCAAAATAACTTTTGAGTATCATTTTCATTCGCATTGTATTAATTTGCACTGTGGTAAAGGCCAAAACACACAACTGGATTTGTGACCTTAGGCCTCAAAGTGTGAAAAATACCCCTTCTGTTTTCCTGGTTTCTACGTCTGTCTCTGCCCTTAGCTCATTTAAACACTTTGTTCATGAACCTTGCTTTCAAAGCTGCCTGGTGTTCACAGAGCATGCGGGTGGGTGCTTTTGTACATGCAAAATTCCGTGCGTGGAGTCAGGTTGGCAGCCCTGCCTCCAAACAGTGGCATTTGCCCAAGCCTGTGCCTGTAACTGAGAAACTCACCCCGACGGTTTTGCGTCTGTGTAATCTGGAGCCTTCAAGCCACGAGGAATAACTCCATTGCTTCCAGAGACCTCTTCACCCCATCCCCATTCCTGACTCTACCAAGAGATGTCCAGGTGTTTATTCCTATCAGTTTTACACCCTAATGCTCCATCACAAGCCAGGGTATATTTTCTAAGATGCCTCCAAGTTTCCCAGCCCAGGTCCCTTCTTTATGTTCTGTTGCTGCCTTTCGAGGTTGAGCACGCAGTTGGCTGACAGAGGAGAGTGTTACCTAAGCAAAGACCATCCGATCACAGCTTTGTGGAAACACTGCTTTTTGAGAAACACTGACCTTCAATTTGGTCTGATTTTTTTTTTTAGTGACATTAAAAATAAATAAAAGTAGTTTTTTTCAGTTCTCCGTAACTGGACCTTTTGCACTGTAGCCTGTCATGGGTGCCTAAACCAGTGAGGACCGGTGGTGGGGTTTACAACTTTAGGGGACAGCATTACGTCAGCTGAACTGACCTGCTTCTAGGAACTGGTGAGCTCCATTCTCACAACAGCTCGAGCTGGAAACCACCAATGATGAACTTCACTGGCTCCGTGGACACTGCACTGTACTCCCCATCACATCCAAGCTCTGGAGGGCTGACTTGATGTGGCACTGGGTCTGAATTAGCCTGATCATCTCCAGTGCCGTAAGTCCCACAGCAGAGGGGGACGTGGTTTGGGCACCGCTGCGGGCCTCATCACTGCTTCTGCGCATCGCCGTGTTTCGCGGGTTTGCCCTCGTGCCATGGGCTAAGCCAGGACAGCAGGGATCCCACTTTAGATCGCAGCCCAGGGGAAAGGAAGGTCCACACCGGTGGGTGGCATGGAATCACCTGTTCTCAGGCTCCTCTGTACTTACATGTGGACCAGACAGCTGCTTGCTCCACCGATTCCTAGAAAAGCCCTCTGAAGTTTCACTGGGAAATGTAGCTTCTCCCTCTGACGCCTTAAGTATTTTCCTGAAATTTTTCCTCCATCTCCATCCTTTCATGATCTCTGTTTTTCTGGCATCCCCGCATTACCCTGTAGGATTTAGATTCACAAGCCTCACTGAAACCATGGTGTTTCCAAGCTCTGAACACATTTCTGGGAATCTGGCTTTTATCCCACGAATGTATTTGTTCCAGCACTTCCTAAACAGCTTTTAAACACACTCCATACATTCTACTGCACTCAGCTTTTCTAACGTATAGAAGACATTTTCTTTTGACTCATTCTACTTTATTCACTGTCTCAGTGCAGACTATTTTAAAATGTGCAAGAGCTGGAGAGCAATACAAGTGGAACCACTTGTATCACAGACTTGTTATTTTCCCAGTATTAGGCTGTTCTGTTCCTTATTGTTAACAGTGTCTCTCCTTATTTTTGTTCTTGAACAGCAATTACGGAGCAGGGTTAATTTGGCAGTTCTTTGCTGGACTACCCATGCTGAAAAGAAAAATTAACTGCTAAGCATAAAATTAGAAGATTAATGCCTGAATTGGCAAGAGTCACTGCAAAATATCTCCCCATAAACCACAAAGACATTAATTTAGCCATGGTGGTAAAGAGTATTTATGGTCAATTTTTGATTCAGGAGTTGAATTTAGCAGTGAAAGGTGGCCATAATTACACAAATATATTATTTCGAGAATAGTGTTAATGCCATGGTGAGCTGAGGTGGAGGCTTTTTATTACTCAGTCAGGAACATAATATACCTGTGCCCTTCTAAACTGTTCAAGACACAGAAGATGATGCCACAGCAGACATGTAACAACTACTCTGTCCTCTCCACCTGGTCTCCAGAGCAGTCAATAAGCAGTTTCGTATTTTACTGCCCAGCGAGCAGAGACATTCTGCAGTCATTCTGCCACTCCTGCATTTTCCTACTGCTAATCTCAGATTATCTGAGGCTTCATCCTAGCTAGTAATTAAGACCAAGAAGTATTCCAGGCTGAGGGTTCAAAATCCAGCACAAAGGCAGCAGTTTTATTTGAAAATATACTGGAACTGAATGGCACCGACCTGCTTTTTTTGCCTGTAAAAGAAACAGTTGGGCAAATCAGTGCAGCCCCCTCAGTCCCTCCTCAACTGTCTCATCTAGGAATTAAAGCCACACTCTATAAACTCACCTAAATGAAGCAGCCCCCTCTACCGTCACCACCCTCAAACTTAAACACTCAGCAGTAAGGATCAGCTTGCAGTAGTTGGATGCGTGTCCTGGCATGGCCCTGTTCCAAGAGGGCAAGGCTAGGATGCAGAGAAGGGTAACTCACCCCAGCAGATCAGGAGCCTGTGATTCCTTTATTTCACAAACACTGCTATTAATTCTGAGAATCTCCACACTGACACAGGCAATGGTGCTATCGTTAGTTACTTAGCAAGGCTGCAGCTCTCGGACATCACTTTCTCCTCCAAATTCCTGGTGATCTGCATGAAATTAGGTGTCAGGCTGGGTGCCCACTTACTGCCTAAGTGCAGCAGAGCTGATAACGACGCCCTCACTCCTGCTAGCAGGGATGCTAGCCACTGGCCCCTGTAACCAACCCTCTTTTACAGAGCGAAGGCAGCGACTGTGAATGTACAGCCAATATAAAGAATTTTCCAGATAACCAGACACTGATCAAGCGCATGATGATTAAATGTGCAGATGTAGCAAATCCATGTCGCCCCCTAGAGCTATGTATCGAATGGGCAGGGAGGATTTCGGAGGAGTATTTTGCACAGGTATGTATATTTTGGTAATTTGGTTATGATGTTATGTGAGAAAGTGCACTTCGGCTGTTCCACACGGGTCTGCCTGGCATCACCACGGAGTCCAGGCGCGTGCTCTTCATCCCCACTCAGAACTAGCCCCTCTCTTTCATGCAGAATTCACCCCAGGCGACGTTAGCTAGTTTGCTTACCATGAAGCTTGCGGTACAGAATGGTCAAGGATGCTTTACGCTTTCAACTTTCTCCGTCTGGCCAAAACAAAATGATTTGATTAACCTTAATTTAATTGGCTGAAATTCAAGACTGTCACCATTCCAACTTTCAGTCGCAAAACTTTCCCTGCAGAGAGCACGAAGACCCATGCCTGACAAAGCCCTCAACTAATCATGAGGCTAGCCCATTCTCTTCTGAGACGGCACCTGAGCTACTGTCACAGTAGGCAGACAGTGTGGCAGGCCAGCACTTCAGGCAGGTGGGCAGTGTAAAATGCTTATCCCATGGCATCTCTCCAAACAGAAATGGAAGATCATATTCAGTTTTTCTAACAGAAATGCACCAGCTTCCTGAAAGCAAGACGCTCCCCTCGTTCTTTACCTGAACAACTGATAGATTCTTAGCTTTTATTGGTGGGAAATCAGCAGCTGCAACTGGAGAGGCTGACAGGCGTGCCTACCATCTAGTTCAGATCATACATGTCATAGTGATTACGGAAAGCAAATAGAAGTTAGTGCCTGGGACATGTGTGAATTTCATTTTAATCATAATTAATAAATTTTGTCCCTCCCTAGGTTAAGATCAAGGATCACTCAAGTTGTATCTCCCTATCAGTCAAAGTATCATGAGCTAGCTTTGAGCGGCCAGTCTTAGGCAGCTGCAGCAGCGTGAAGTGCTGAGAACTGTTCTGCTCCTCATGCACCTCATCCGATAATTCTGGGGACTGCCCTGCTGCCAATTCCAACATTAAGTCCTGCCTATACTGCTTAAAATGTTCTTTTGTTAATTGAATTTTGACACTATGGGATGTGCTTGGCTCCTCCACCATAGTGATCCCAACAAAACCAGTCCTCTTCCAGCTGGGACACAGAGTTGAAGGGCACGCCCTCATGTCTATTCATTTTACAATGCAGTACGGGCAGATGAAGCAGCAGCAGCAACATCCCTCTTACTTAAAAGACAAATGGTTTGAAACAGACACTAGAGATGTGGAAGAAGGAAAGATCAAACCTGTCCTCTGCTAGACTCTGCAACCCCATTTTCCATTTTTAGCTGGTGTGCCCTAATCACCAGATTAGAGCGTTCTGTCTCGTCAGAGCAAAGAGTAATCACAGCACTGCAGTAACAGAGTACTTGCAAAAGGGAAGAGATGTTGATTTCAGTCCCTATGCCAGATGAAATAAAGCACATGAAACTAAGGCAGTTCACCTCAGGGATTCTAAGGTTTGTCTCAAATCTCCTGGTGCAGTTCATCTGGAGAGCAGCCCTGAGGAGAA